>NW_004524787.1:1770965-1773453 GCF_000260255.1 Octodon degus | reverse complement strand
AGGCACATGAAAGCCCAGGGTAACCAGCTCCCTCTGATAAAATGCAAAGCAGACAAGAACCAGCCACCAAATGACATTTATTTATTTATTTATTTATTTATTTATTTATTTATTTATTAAGTAACATAGCTATTTATTTGGCTCTTGTTATGTCAAAATGTTCTGTGCATGTACCAGTATAATTAGCATACCCTTTGTATCAGGCAAAATTGTACATCAAATTACATGTCATATTACCTGATTATATAAAAATGTAAAATGAAAATGGTTTATCCATTCCTCTTATTGTTACTAGTAATTCAGTAAGAGAGATGAGGCACAAAAATCTTAGCAAAATATGACATAAGAGCAGAAATACAATTCTCATTTAAATTTAATTTGTCATAATTTTTATGAATATATAAAGACATGTAACTTTTCAAACACTGTATTTGCTAAGATTGTGGCAATAGCTTTATGTAACAAGATACAGCATACCAGGCCTGCAACTCAAGTTGTTTTTAAGTTTTAGCTTCAGTTTGAAGCTGTTTAAAAGAAAAACTCAAACCATGCTTTTTACATGCTAAATATCTTGCCAAAGCTGCCATTAAACATAGTAATAAACTTGAGACAGTACAAAAAAGAGTTAACAAAAACTGAACATTGCAGCCTGAACAATATTCATACAAAAAATAAAGTAACTATCATTGGTTACATAAAATTTTCCAGACTGGTTAAAACTTAACAGTACAAAGCATGTAGTTTAGTATGTTTAGCTATTAAGTTTTAAAAGTACCAGTGTCAGGCTAGGGAGATGGCTCAGTAGAATAAGCACTTGCCTGGCAAGCACAAGGGCCTGAATTCAATTCCCGGTTCCAGAAAAAAAAAAAAAAAAGAAAGAAAAGAAACATGTCTTAAGTGTCTATATGTTACAATTCTTCTCCAAAGCCAAAGTACTGTCAAAAATTAATTCAAATGGCATAACACGTTCTAATGCTAAAAATTATTTAGTTTTTATTGCAAGTTGTGCTGATAACTCATTTACTATTATGGACTATTGGACTATATTGACTTATTTTGCTGAATTCAAGTACCTACAGTCTTTGGACTGACATCAAGTATGAAAAAATCCTTTAAAGACCTCTCCAAATACAGTTTCTCTAAATGAAATGAAACACTCATCTCTGACAAAACAAAACCAAAAAAAAAAAGGATATGTTGGGAGCCAAGGAAGCTAGGAAATCGATCAAATGTGTGTAAGTGGGACTGGGCCTCAGTGCCTAAAGCAAATAAGCTACCTTAGTCCTGAGATAAACATCCTGTCTGGTTAAGGTCAGTTATTAGTCATGAGGTAACATTTTGTCACATGTTACTAACTTTGAAAACTATAAATAAAGGACTGTATTGTTGTGGAAATAAAAAGAAAGAAAAAATATAGATAAATATATGTATATCTATCTACAGATAGATAAAAATGGATAGATAGACATACAAGATGGTTAGGATAGATATACAGATACTTTCTTTTTGTTTATTGAGAAGAAAGTTTTGTACTCATATTGTTTAGCCAAAATATGTCTGTACCTTGTCCTTAAAGATAACAATATTCAATGCATTAATTATTGCAGCTGTTCTATTAACCTGTTTTGAAGCTGTTTCATTACTATTTTATCTTTTTTCTCACTAAAATGAATAAAAATAAAATAAAATAAACATTCAGTTTTTGTTGATGTGGAGGTAAACTCAGAGCTTTGGGGCTTTCTCATGATGCAAAGGGCTATTTCTCCGGTTCACTCAAACCAGCAGATGACAAAGTCCACAGATACCATTAAGCTCAACAAAGGGTAAGAGGGCTCATACCCAGCTCCAACCTCCCCAGGAAGCATGGCTACTGTGTCCACAAAAGTAGGAGTTGTGAGGAACAAATGCCCACTATTCTGCTAGCTCAAGAGTTAGCAAGCCACCCCTCCCTCCATCCTAACATTTCCTTTATGAGGTAAATAAAAAGTATACAAAGGGGGAAAAATTAAGATAAACATTTACAGATTAAGGATTTCAAAATATTGAAGTAATTCCTACTTTTAAAAATATCTAGAGTCATCTGGTCATTTCTGTTTATGTCTTAAGATGTACCCAGATTCATTTCCTGTTGATTTATCACTAGATACATCTAGTAAAAAATATTAGCTTTCTTTCCAAATATTTTAATCACGAGTGTGATTGCAGTGTATTATCTCCCAGGTTATCATGCACTAGAGGAGAAAGAAGTAGACCTTCAAGCAGCAAACAACAATTATGGCCCTTTCACATAGCAGCATTGAATGCCTTTTGAATAGGCCAGGAACAATTATAAAAACATATCATAATAGCTCAGTGGTCTAAAGCGCCTGCTTAGGCAAGCTTAGGCAGACACAAGGGACCAAGGTTTGATCTCTGGAACCACATGCTGTGCAAGCCTCACCCTCAGGGTGGGCTGAGCTGGCCAAAAAATAAAAAGATAATTTTTTTT
>NW_004524787.1:1762138-1764230 GCF_000260255.1 Octodon degus | reverse complement strand
ATATATGTGCCCTTTACTTAATCATTAATTTTGTTACCTTTTTATCTGCTCCCTCACATTTATCCATTACAAGAGACTACAAGAAATCTAAATGCACAGCGTTAGTGTAGATGGAGGTTCCCAGGTTAGAATCTAAGACAGCCACAGAACCAGTCAGACAGCAGCAACTCCTTGCTGCCTACATGGGGGATGGGAAAATTACTAGTCACAAATTAAAATGTGAGGAAAAAAATCCATGGACATTCCTTTCTAATGCTTCCTTTCCTCCCAAGGTAACTGTATCTCTCTTTTTCAGGCTTTTTCAAAGAAATCTTCTTTTATTTTAAACACTGCCTCTGGAATTAATTACTCAAGATAGAACCGGTGATTGAAATCAGGCCCTTGGCTTACCAGGCAAGTACTTATTCTACTGAGCCATCTCCCCGGCCCCCTGAGAGTTTAGGATTCCAGCGGGATAACAGTAATTTTGTGTTCCTGCAGAGCAATGACACTACATGTCACCACGTGGTGTGGCACAGCAAGGTCTACATCCTTCACCAGACTTGAGATTTGGTGCATGGCCTGGGAAGAGATAAAAGAACATGGCTGAAAATAGTTAGTCTCAAATTTTGGCCATAGATTAGCTGGGATCAATTTCTATATTATCCCTTTATGGAGTTAGATATAATAAACCTACCATTCAAAAAGTATATATTTCAGCTCCACTGAGCTCATGTTCACAGCTCTGTTTATTTGGGACTATAGCCAAAGAGCAATGTTAGAGCATGGTTTTTGTGGACCTTGGCTCATAAACTCTGGACTCTTTCAGCCAAATTTAATGTGGGGTTACCACAGGCTGCAGATCTTAAGACTTAGAAGACAGGTTTCACTGGGACAATCTGGTCTGATTCCCCTTCTACTCTAATAAAAGGAATTGTCAAGCCTGTATTACCTCACTTTCCTTTCCAGTTTGACCCTCTGCTAGTGGAACAGACTTAACTCTTGAGATTCCCCACTCTCACCTTCCTAGGCTGTGAGGACTCATGTATGAGCAAAAATTCACTTTAACTCACTTATAAACATATGAAGAGATGAAATTTATTTTTTCTAATCTTTATTCCAATTTTTCCTGTCACTTTATAATTTCCTATGGGGGGCATGGTTTTGCTAAAGATCATCAGGGAAACCCTAAAAATGTTTTAATCAGCCTTTCTCTTCTTAAATGTACATCTGAGGAAGATCACTGAAAAATGGGTTTTGCTAATGTGTAAAATAATGCTCGCTAGGCAGTGGTACAAGCTTCAATCTCTCAGTATGTCTTTAACCTCTGAGTTTCTTAGATGTGTTACAGAAAGTAGGACGCAAATGCTTCTAGAATGTGTTTCAAACAAAACCTAGACTATCGTGATGTTGAAAGAAATTACCTAGGTGTTGTGGTAAATACCACAAAATGACTTGTAAATCTCTTTTCCTTGAAGCCATGGGCAGGCTTTATTCTAAGACCTTGCCTTCCCTCATGAGAGGTGATAGATCTCCTCAGGTTAGGAATCTTGCATTTAAACATGGCCCTGGTCAGATCCCACACCACCTTGCCAGCCTGACTGTTCTGTGCTAATCACACACTTGAAATCTTTTCTCCCTAGAGGGAGAGTTGGCAATAGAGCTCCTATCCTAGCAGTGCTCATCAGGTGGAGCTGGGAAATGTCTAAAAGGGACAAGGCCAAAGCTGAGACCTCCAAATGGGCAGTGGTCATGGTGGAGCAAATAGGATCTGCTCATCAGTCTTCCATCCTCCATCTCTTAGCCTGCCAGGAAGAGACCTCATTTCCACTCACATGAAGTTGCACAGTGCACCACCCCCAAAACACACATTCTGCCTACCATCTGAGCCATCTTGCCACCCCCTGTCCAAACAAACAAACAAACAGACACCATTAAAATCTAGCTTTCACAGGATAGCCCCTTGGCAAAAGGAAGGATTTTCTAGAATGCTCTAGAAATTTGAAATATAGAACAAATACCATTTCCAGAGACATAAGGTCACCAGGACCCTGATCTAATTCCAGAGAGAGAGAGAGAGAGAGAGAGAGAGAGAGAGAGAGAGAGAGAGAGA
>NW_004524787.1:1759134-1761914 GCF_000260255.1 Octodon degus | reverse complement strand
GGAGGAGGAGAGGGGTGTGGGGAGGGGAGAGGATGAGAGGAGAAGAAAGGAGAGGAGAAGAAAGGAGAGGAGAGGAGAGAAGAGATGAGAAGAGAAGAGTGGAGAGAGCTAGATTTAAGTCCATGTGTGGGTAAGGGAGACAATCCTAAGCCTGCATAGGAAGCCAGGGAGGAATGTTGAGGTGGCACTTGAACTTCCTATTAGGATGGGAGGCATCCTGTCTCTGCTATATAAAGCAGAAGATGTATATCTACGTAGAAACTTGCCACAGGAATGATTGGGGCTTAAGTTGGGTTTCTGTCAGCCTGAAAGCCAATGGAGACTATGTCTAGGAAATGCTCAACATGTAGAAACCCTTACACTCAATTTCTCTCTCTCTTTAGATGGGACTGAGCCATCAGCAAATCCACTACCACATTCACCTCTACAATGTCTTCTTAAACACTGAAGTTAGATCCCCAAAACTTAAAAAAATGCAGTCCCTTATCTTTTAAAAAATAATTTTATTGAGAAACAAATATCAATGAGACAGTGTCACAAGAGATTACTGGCACATTTTCAATAATTAATGTATTGCATATTGTTGTCTTAGTGGTTATTCACTGTACAAGATGCAGACGTGATATCCTGTCTCAAACACTACTATAACAAACCTCTCCATTCATTGAATTAAGAGAATGGAGCAGTATATCTATCCTATTTTGAGTATACAGATACAAAAGGGTCGTTCATTTCTATCCTACTTTTTTCTTTATTTTTGTCAGAGATGGGAATTTTATTGTCATTTAAATATTGTAGGTGCTTGAATTCTGCCCCCTAAGAAACCAAGAGAGGCAAGTAAGCGAAGGAAGTATAAATGACAGTATCATCCTCCAATTAGACCTCTTTAACAGAAACAAAGTAAAATGGGTGAAATGGCTTTTGTCCAACAGTTACTTATTCTTAAAAGGTATCCCGACTGTATGGTTCAATGTCTCACTGACCACCCTTAGTTAACTGTTGGAGGACAGACAAACTTTCTTTGTTCAAGTGAGGCCAGATCAGACCATGAGACTCCAAGAGAGAAAAAAATAACCTATAGAGCAAAATATCACAGTGTACCACTGAGCCTCCTGAGTTAGATTCTTTGGGAAAAGTTTCCCTCCCCTTGTACCAGTGGGAAGGGATCCAGTCCCAACAGAAAGGAAACATAACTCAAGCTTCCTCTCATGTTGCTCCTTATTTTAAAGAGCACAGCATAGGCCCGGTGAGGCTGTGGGAGAACTTCCAGCTACACTGCGCAGGCAGGACCTGCCAGTCTAAGCCCAGGTGCAGCGTGGGTGAGACCCTCTTTCACCCATTTGTGATGCTCCCCACCACTCTGCAGCACCCCCCCCCACCTCACCCGCACTGAGTAGGAATTTCTGCTGAGTTCTGGGAACCCCCAGATCCATTCCTAGTCCAGGCCCAGTGAGTGTGTGGGAGAGCTTCTAGCTACCCTGCACCAGTGGGACCTGATGGTTCAAGCCCAGGCATAAGGTAAGACCCTCTTCCACCCCCTTGGGACCAGCACCACTCCGCAGCACTCCACCCCACCCCGCCCTCTGAGTGAGAATTTCTGCCGTGATCTGGGGATCCCCCAGATCTAGACATAGCCCAAGCCCAGTGAGTGTGTGGGAGAGATTCCTGTCCCTCCTACTCCACCTTATCTTCTCCAGCCTCAGCTCAGGCCTGGCATAAATGCCTAGGGTAAAACCTGCAGCTGCAATCCCAGCAGAGAGAGTAGGGGACAGAATCATCCCGCTAGTGCAGGAGCAGAACATCTTGCCAGAGGGGCACAACAGGTTCACTCACAAGGGTGGCAGCAGGAAGGAGCTCCACACAGCAGCCAGACTCAAGCTAGGCACAGCTGGATAAATCCAAACTTTGTAGATATGCACTTGAATTTCAGTAGGTGCTCAGGTTATAACTGCACCAAAGTTCTACAACAAAGGTCACAAGACAGTGCTACACAAAATGACAATGAGAAGGAAAAAAGTACAATCTCAGACCCAAAGCCCACCCATAATAAGTGCAGAAAACATTAACAGAAAACAAATTGCGAATCACACAGCTGAAATCAATGAAAAAATGGCTTCTGGAATAAAGAAACAACTTCACAAATGTACAGAGGAACTCAGATTGGAAATGAAAATTGAAATCCCAGAATTGATAGTATCTGACATAAAGAATCAAATGCAGAAACATATGGAGGAAACTCAATGCCCAGCCAGAACAAGAGCAGAGGACACTAGCTCTGCTCAAAAGTATGAATTAATAGCAGCGATAGTAAATGAGCAACAGCAGAAAGTCATAGAGGAACTCAGATTGGAATTCTTTTTTACTAGCTCAATTCAAACGTATGAATTAACAGCATCAATTGTAAATAAGCAACAGCAGAAAGTCATAGAGGAACTCAGAGTGAAATTATTTTGTACTAGCTCAGGCGCAATGTATGAATTAATAGCGTCAATAGTAAATAAGCACAGAAGAAAGTTATAGAGGAACACAGAGTGGAATTCTTTTCTGAAATAAAAAGTTATCTGAACTCACAGCATCTGAAGTAAAGAATCAACTACAGAAACATAGGGAGGAAACCCAATCTGAAAAAAAACACTGCAGTAAAAGAATTTAAAAATGCTTCTGAAGAAGATATTGAAAAAAAAAATACAGGAGATTAGAAAAATGACGGTTTCTTTGAATGAGCAATACAGGAAAGAAATAGATCACATGAAGCAGAGTCAAAGAGATATAGAGGAAAT
>NW_004524787.1:1740556-1753440 GCF_000260255.1 Octodon degus | reverse complement strand
TTTGTAAGTAGAATCTCAAGTCCGCATCTTGTATAGCAATTAACCACTAAGAAGAATATATGCAGTGTGTTATGTGTTGAAACTGTACTTCCGATTTGATTTGAAACTGTCTCATTGCTGTTTATCAATAAAATTTTGGAAAAAATATTAAATGCAAGAGAGTATGGAATATTTATTATATTCTATTTGATACATTTATCAGAGATTCAAAAATACATTACCACTAAAAAGCTACATAAGATACTATTTTACATATGTGTCCAGCCCATCCAGATGAGTGAAACCCTGAGGTCTAAAAAAATGACAATTTTCTTTATTACTATTGTTAATAGTACTACACATTTATGACACATAATGAACACATTTGTCCTGGAGAATGGTCACATATTCATTTCACAACTTAATGTTTTTCCTTTCCTCCCTGTTTACTGCCTTCCCATCTCCACGATGTCTACCTCCCTGCTTCCTACCATCTATCTTTCATTATATTCTTTTAATTATTCATACTTTAGGCTTCTGACATATCAGAAAAACATGTGATATTTAAATTCTTTTCTCCAGTTTATTTCATGTAAGACCATTTTCAGAACCTCTGTGCTCCTCTCTGGCATTCTCACACTCATGAAAAGAAAAATATGAGCAGAAGTAATAGCAGAAAACTTTCCAAATATGAGGAAACAATCTGACATTTAGGTAACTGAAGCATACAGAACACCATGTAACCTCAACCCCATTAAAAACACACCGAGACATATAATAGTTAAGATCCCAGAAATTCAGCACAAGAATAATATACTGAAAGCTGCTAGTGAAAAGAAGCAGATCACATTCAAAGGAAAACCCATCAGAATTAGAGTCGACTTCTTTTCACAAATCATGAAGGCAAGAAGAGCATGGAGCAGAGTACTTCAAGTCCTCCATGAAAACAAATTCCAGCCCAGATTACTATACACTGCAAAACTGTCTTTCAAGTTTGATGGAGAAGTGAAATTCTTCCATGACAAAGAACAACTGAAGATTTACATTATGACAAAGAAAACCTTGAAGAGGCTACTGAACGATGTTCTAGGGAGGGACCTAAATGATCAGAACTCCATGAATGGGATTAGAAGCAACCAACTAAGTAGGGCAAACAATTAAACACAGGAGAAAAAGGAGTAAACAACAGGTAAACAATATGTCAATCATAAGACAGTACATCTCAATTATAACCATCGTTGTAAATGGTCTCAATTCACCAATTAAGAGAAATAGGCTGGCACAGCAGATTAGAAAACAAAATCCAACAATATGCTGTGTACAAGAAACACATTTAACTCATAAAAAAAATCCATAGGCTGATAGTCAAAAGATCGAAAACAGTATTACACGCCCCAGCACCTCAGAAAAAACAGGGGCAGCAATCCTATTCTCAGACAATCTCAACTTCAAACCAAGAATTATCAAGCGAAATAAAGAAGGACACTATATACTGGTTAGGGGAAATGTTCCAGAGGAACAGGTAACACACGTAAATATATATGCACCAAACACGGAAGCACCCAACTATATAAAGCAAATATTAGTGCACATGAAAAAATCTAATATCCAATACCACAATCTTAACAGGAGACCTTAACACACCGTTATCTGCAAAAGATAGGTCAACCAGACAAAAAATTAACAAAGAAATAACAGAACTGAACCAGAGCTTGAAACAAATGGACTTGGAGGACATATACAGAGTGTTAAACCCAAAACAGCTGAATACACATTTTTGTCAGCTGCACATGGATCATTTTCTAAAGTATACCACGTACTGTTCCATAGGTCATGCTTAAGTATATGCAAGAAAACAAAAATTATCCCAAGCATATTATATGACCATAATGCAATAAAATTGTAAAGAAATAACAAAAGAAGTTAGAAAATCTCTAAATACATGGAAATTAAACAACACCCTATTGAGCAACCAATGTTTCACATATGAAATTAAACAAGAAATTCAACAATATCTACAATTCAATGAAAATTCAAGCACAACTTATCGGAATGCATGGGATATGATGAAAGCTGTTCTCAGAAGGACATTCATAGCTGTAAACTCACACATTAGGAAACAGAACGGGAACAAATAAATACCCTAATGTATCACCTTCAACTTTAGAGAAGGAAGAGCAAACCAAACTCAGAGCCCAAAGACTAGAAGAAATCATAAAGATTAGAGCAGAAATTAATTCAATTAAGACCAAGAAAAAGTTCAAATTTTAATTAATCAAAAAGCTGGTTCTTTGAAAGATTAAATAAATTCGCTAAGGCCCTATCTAACCTCATCAAAAAGAGGACAGAAAAAAATAAAATACAAGCAATAAGGAATGAAAAGGGTGTAATTATCACAGATCCAGTAGAAATTCAGAAGATTTTCAATAGCTACTTTGGGAATCTTTACTCATGTTCAAAGTACTACAGAAAATTGGAATAGATGTCCTCTACTTCAATGTTATAAAAGTCATTTATGAAAACCCAACGGCTAACATAATTC
The DNA here is from genome assembly GCF_000260255.1 of Octodon degus. NCBI lineage: Eukaryota > Metazoa > Chordata > Mammalia > Rodentia > Octodontidae > Octodon > Octodon degus. Next base: position 1,750,919 of record NW_004524787.1, on the reverse strand, counting down.
TAAATGGGGAAAAACTAAAATCTTTTACTGATACAAGACAAGATCTGGTATAAGACAAGGATGTCTTCTATGACCAATCCTATTCAATATAGTTCTGGAATCATTAGCTACAGCCATTAGAGAAGAAATGGAAATAAAGGGGGGCCGGTGAGATGGCTCAGTGGAATAAGCGCTTCCCTGGCAAGAGTAAGGGCCTGAGTTCAATCCCCTGTTCTGACAAAAAAAAAAGGAAATAAAAGGAATAAGAATAGGTAAAAAAGAAGCTAAATTATCATTACTTGCACACGACATGATACTTTAATTGGAAGACCCAAAAAATCTCCACCAAGAAGCTACTAGAATTAATACAGAAATTCAATAACAGAGCAGGTGACAAAGTCAATAACCAAAAGTCAATTGCATTCCTAAACACAGATGACAAACACACTGATAGGGAAATTATAGAATCAATACCTTTTACAATTGCACCAAGGAAAATGAGATACTTTGGAATCATTGTGACTAAAAAGATCATCTTTTTAAGGAAAATTGCATTACTCTGAAAAAAGAGAACATAAAGGATTTCAGAAAATGGAAAGATATTCCATGCTCCTGGATAGGAGGAACCAACTTTGTGGACGTGGCCATACTCTCAAAATTGCTGTAGAGATTTAATGCAATCCCTATGAAACTACCACTAACATTCCACAGAGAGCTAGAGAAATCATTCCTAAAATTTATCTGGAAACAGAAAAGACCTAGAATAGCAAAGGCAATCCTGGGCAACAAAGACAAGGCAGGAGGCATTACAATTCCTGACCTGAAATTATACTACAAGGCTACTGTGATAAAATCAGCATGGTACTGGCATCAAAATAGACCTGAGGATCAATGACATAGATTAGAAGACTCTGAAGCCCCTATGAACACATTCAGTCACCTTATCTTTTTTTTTTTTTTTTTTTTTCAGAACCGAGGATTGAACTCAGATCCTTGTGGTTGCCAGTCAAGCACTTATCCTACTGAGCCATCTCCCTGGCCCTTAGGATTTTTTTTTTGTTCCTCGAATGGCTTCAGGGCACTTTTGGCCAGCGGGAGAGTTGTGAGGTTTGAACTCCGGCAACCTGAGGCTGAGAGCTTTGTGGAAGCAGCCACTTAAAGGCCCGAGCTAGCGCCATGCCCCGCAGTCACCTTATCTTTGACAAAGGGGCCAAACATACTCACTGGAAGAAAGATAGCCTTTTTAATAAATGGTGCTGGTAAAACTGGCTCTCTACATGCTGAAAACTCAAACTTGACCCAGGTCTATCACCATGCACTAACCTAAAGTCAAAATGGATTAAAGATCTAAACATTAAAGCAGAGACACTGAAACTCCTCGAAGAGAAAGTAGGAGGAACTCTTGAAGACATGGGGGTAGGCAAAGATTTCATGAACAATAATCAAATCGCATGGGAAACAGTTGAAAGAATTAACAACTGGGACCTGCTCTTACTGAAAAATTTTTGCACGTCAAAAGAAATTACCAAAAAAGTGAAAAGACAATGCACAAATTTTGAAGAAATTATGACAATTATGTACTCAGACTAATTTCTGCTCTCTAGAATTTATAAAGTACTATAAACCACTAGAGCCCCAAAAATTAAATACCCAGTCCAGAAATGGGCATCTGAGTTGAACACACACTTCTCAGAGGATTAAATTAAAGAAGCGAATAAATATATGAAAAAATGCTCCACATTACTAGCCATCCGCGAAATGCAGATTAAAACAACATTGAGATATCATCTCACCGCAGAATGAATGACTATCAAAAAATCAAACAACAAGAAATGCTGGAGAGGCTGTGGGTTAAAAGGAACACTTCTCCCCTGCTGCTGATAATGTAACTGGTGAAACCTTTATGGAAATTAGTGTGGAGACTCCCTAGAAATCTTGGAGTGGAAATCCCACTTAAACCAGCTATTCCTCTACTGGGAATTTTCCCGGAGGATCTCAAAACATCACATCATAGTGATATATGTGTGCCTATGTTTATAGCAGCACAATTTGTGATAGCCAAATCTTGGAAACAACCAAGGTGCCCATCACCTGAGGAATGGATGAAAAAGATTTGGTATTTTTATACAATGGAGTATTACTCAGCTATAATGAATGATAAACTCGAAATCCTTATATTGAATTGGATGACACTTCAATGTATACTCATAAGTGAAATAAACCAGACACACATGTGTAAATATCATATAGTCTCCCTAGTATAAGAACTGAAAAGAAGAAATACATATAGAAAAGTATAATACAAGTTAAAGAAAGCAAGAACTCAAGGACTAATTAATTAAAAGTGGGAAAGGAGAAGAGCTAGGAAACATGACAGTGACAAGTCATACAGTTATATGTAGAAGATGTTAAAGGCAATGATCCTGAGAATCTTCAGAAGATTTTTGAATCTAGCAATTAATTTTAAGATTCTTACCCTAACTATATATACTGACCCCTGTGAACTATGCAACTGCACTGAAGATGGCAATTTGTAAAAGTAGGTTCATGCTTTGAGTGCCTGTTATTCTGGTCTTCTGAATACAAGCTGCTTGTCATGACAAGCAGTTGCTGCTGTGCTGTCTGCTGGGTAGATGATTTTTCAAAAAGAAGGGGGTGGTGAATGACATAAGGAGACAGGAAAAGGAATGTTGCGATACTGTGCTGCTCCAAGGTTTTATATGGGTAGATTTCTGGACTTATTTGTAAACATAAAAGTATATAATTCTTTATGCCTATTTTTAAAATATATTCTAATTTTTAAATGTTTTTTCATCATATTCTGTAGGGATTTAAAGTTCAACATATCAATACTTGATGAAAAATACCTGTTCCATGTTATGCCTAGGATATTTGGTATTCAGACAGACAGTGCGGTTAAGCTTAACAACCTAGGTTGCATGGTAATAACAATAAGCTTCTCTTCTGGAGGATTAACAACCTACATTTGCAGACCAAAATTAGAGATAAAGGAGGGCCACAAGGAAAACCAACATTTTGGTTCTATCCTTCAAAGGTCAATTAAGACTCAGGACATATGAGAACTTGTACTGTAACATGATGTAACTCAGTAATGTCCCTAATTTTTTATCAAGGAGATTACGGGGCCAAAGAGGAAAGTGATTGATGCTACAGTGTGTGCCTAAGGATAGTCACGAGGAGAGAAAACATCCTCTCATGCTTTCACAGAGAGCACATTGGCCAAGCAATATCCATGAGTCATCCACATGCTGACAACGACAAAGGATCTACAACCTGAGGTACAGGATGTCAGGATAAATCCTGAGGGGATTTCACTGACCTTATCAGACCCAAAAGCTACAACTCTTATTGCATAGGTCTTGCTTTATCTTTGTCTTATCCATCCAGTAGAAAAGTATAAAAACAAAATATGAGAAGTAATGCCCTGGTGTTATGTTGAGCTGTAGGGGACTCAGGTCAACTATTTCTGGCATTGCCAGTGAAGTGGAAGTTCCAATACTACTATGGAGTATTGGGATCTTTTATAACATTTTGCTGAGTTAACAAATCTATACTATTCAAATAATGGAACTGAACACAAAAGGGTATACAGGTGAATGTCCATTTTTTATCTGTATATTCAAAATGGTTAGGATAGATATATAGTTACTTTCTCTTAATGAATAGAGGAATTTGTTCTAATAGTGTTTGTAAATAGGATATCATGTCCATATCTGGTACAGGAAATAACCATTAGGAAGAATGTATGCAATGTGTCAATTATTGAAACTGTCTTACCTATTTGGCTTGAAACTGTCTCATTGCTATTTGTTTCTCAATAAAATTATGGAAAATGAAAAACACAGACACAAGAAATGAAAATAAATAAGGACAACAACAGATATAGATATTAATTATGTCATTAACTAAAATATAGTTTGCCAGGTTCATAAAAAGCCATGAGCAATGGAGCTGAAAGGTTGTATCAAAGTTCTTAAGGACCAGCCTCCTAATAGTGTAGAAGGTCTTCTATATGCTCTCAGGTACACGACAAAACATTTGAATGACAAGACTACCTCCAAGCAGATCAAATCCATGCTGCAATAACAGCTCTGGAGTAAGCACCTGCTGTAGCGAGAAGACAGTGTTCTGCAGTGACTGAGAATGCACAGTTTTTTAGTGATTGCAATTACTATCTCATTTACTCTTGTTTTTATTCCTTTCCTCTGTTCCTCTTCCCTCTTTTTTAATCATGTTCTTGACTTCTTTTCTGTGCCAAAATCAGTACAGTTACACTCTGAAGGGAGAATGTCCTTTCAGACAGGCCATCTAAGGCAGCTAATTATGCATTGCATTAGGGTCTCTACTGAGAACAATTCCGTGACTTGAACTAAATATTTTTAAATTTTGGTTTTTTTTGAAAACTAATATTTAATATTGTTTCTCCTGCATGGCAAGACTGCCTATTCTGCTATTTAAAAACCCTCAATGACTTTATTTTCTACTGCCGCTTTTTTCATGTGCAACCAAAATGAAAATGTTTAAATTAAATGTGTTGTACAAATGGTACCCAACACAAACTTTTTTTAAATTAGTAAGACTTTTGTTTAATGTTTTAAGTTTGCATTTTGACCTTTTTTGTAAGGATGTATGTTGTGTGTTTATCCTTTATTAACTAACGTTAAAAACTGTGATGTGTATGTAGAATATTACACATGCATGTTCATGTTTAAAGAATGGCTGTTGATGATAAAATAAAAATCAGCTTTCATTTTTCAAAAAAAAGCCATGAGCAAATATCTGATTTCACTCTGGTTAATAAGAAATTGTTTTATGTATGCTTTTCCATCTGCCTATTCAGTATCTGTAGCTTTTTTTTCTGAGATCAATATTTTTTTTCTCTTCTGTCCTTTCTTGTGTGAATTTTTATGAAAAACAATTCATACAAGTTAAAATATTTATGTCTACAACTTAAATTGCCTTATAGATGAAATAAGCACCATTAAATTTAAGGATATGTTTCCACCCAGGTTGCCAGAAAATCAAATTTTCAAGACTGTTTTTGTGAATGTGATGCGTCTTTCGTCTGCATACAATAACTTAATAGTGCTTCATTAGACAAAAATAATGTGTTAATTTGTATGATTTCATCTGAAAATTTTATTAAAGTAACCAAATGGGGGACTTTGGGGCTTTAAAAAATTACTGGGCAAGATTCCCCCTGATGAATAAAGGTGTACCAGCCTGGAAATATTTATTCCTATCTTTATTCACTCGTGGGATTACCCAGTAATTCTTAGAACCTTATGGTAGACACAGTCCATTGAACATTGCTAAATATGTTACTGTAATATGTTTACATTACTAATCATAGAAAACTAAGTTTTCTGTGGGTGAAACAATAAAATTTTTTTATTAAAAGTAGCTCTTGGTACAAAATTAAATTAGGAAATAAAGGTTTCCATATATTTTGACAGCCATCATTACTGATTTCTCTGGGATCTAAATGCATTTATGTCTTCTTTGTGTGCAGATCTTCAAAAATGCAAAACTATGGTAGATACCTCCCTTTCTCTTACTTGTATTCCAGCTACTTGTTATACGAGGTGCATGTCAAGCCAGCATGATACCACCAGTCATACGATACCTTTTAAGGTTTAGGTGATGTATATGTTATGCATATGTCAGCGACACTGGGTGATGCTAAGGCACTTAAAGTCCAGACAATGTCTAAAATGTAAAGACTAGACATTAAAAACATATAAAGTATGTTCACAGACAGGAGCATTCTTCTATGATGGCAGCACATTAATGAATAACATATTACATAAAAGTTTCTTTCTCTCATTTAATATCTTGTAGCTAGATAATGACAACTGACTAAACAGTTATTCTATACTAAAATGAACATTTAAATATGCTTCAAAAACAATAATGTTATAATGAGTGAAATGCTAAATTGTGATGTGGCCATGGATTTCAAGTTTGCTGATAAAACTTTATAATTACTGTCTTTTAACATTATGCAAGGTTTTAACTTATATGACAACCATGACTGATGAGAAAATAACAGTCCTCTTTATCTCTCAAACTGCTTGATAACCAGATTAGATTATAATTGCATATTCACTGCTCTCATTTCAATACTGGTACAACTGATTTCAATGCTCAACAACTAAGGCTTACAGACCAAAGTTAAAAAATATAACTGATCTTAAAGGATAGTGAATATTTGGTCCTGGCCCTACAAGGTCAACAAGAACATAGAACTTCAGGGAACTTCTCTACAGGATTCTGTAGCTTTGTGCAAGGAGACTGTTAGATCTCAGAGGATGGGAGTTAACCAATACATAGTGTACCAAAAGGCAGGACCACCAAGGGAAAAACTCTTCCATGCATTCACAGGAAACTACATGATAAGACAAGACCATGACCCATTCTGGTGGCTGATGCTGACAGAAAATCTGAGAGGCACTGTGCATGGTTCCAAAAGTAAAGCTGAATGAGCCTTAACTTATGTTGATAGATAGTACAAGTTCGATTTCGATTGTTACAGTTCTCACTTTAACCTGGTCTTGAAAACTCAGCAGAAAAGTATAGCCAAAGACATAAAAGTAGTAACAATATAGGTTATACATCAAAAGGGACACAAGTCACTACCTGTGTTAACTGTTCCCTGTAGTATCTACCTACACCTGTAGACAGGTGTAAAAGGCTATTCCAGTCCCTTAAGAACAATGTCAGACATGGATCTTTTCCCAATTCACTTTTCCATTCTGATACTCATGGTTTGGTCATGCATGACTTAATCTCTTGGTAAAGTTTTTTTTTTTAATTTTCTCCTAGAGGCTACCAAAACCCAAGTGATCATACAGGCGAAATCCACAATAGAGGTGCCAGACTCGTTCTTGTGTTGAGACTCAGCAAATAAACTTCCCTGTTAAAGGCTTCATATTTGTCCCCTAACAATGGCCTTACTCACCTTGAAGAAACTAGACTTATTGTCATCAGTTTATACAGTAGCAGTTTGATGAACATCTCAGAGTGAAAAATGTAATGATACAGGGGTCATATTCAGGAAAAAGTAAAAAAAATAGGATCTCTTTAAGCTTTAATAAAGAAATTAATAGGAAGGTTTACTAAAGTCAGCTCTTGCCTCTGCAATTTGATTTCAGCAGTTAGAAAGACAAAGGTAAAGAAAGAGAAACCAGACTCAAGAAAGATTCAAGAATAACACAGCATAAGAATCCAGCAGGAAGAATCATTAGGCAAAACATGAATTTAGCCATGGCAGTAGGGGCCATGATAACCAGCCCTCCTCATCTGATAAAATACAAAAGAGAAAAGGAGCAACCACCTAAGGAATCTTATGTAATATATAAGACATACATATGCATATATGAATATTCTATCTTCAGCATCAGTATATCATTACACTAGATTCACACATGACTCCTTAAATTAATTTCTAACTCTATAGCTGCCCTTCTAGGAGACTCTCCCTCTCCACAGTTGTACAGCACAAAAAGGTCAGGAAGGAGTCGCTTGACAGCAAGAATGTAGACATAGGTTCCCAGATTAGGAATAAAGATAATTAGAGAGCAAATCAGATGGTAGCAACTTCCAAGTTCCCACATGGGTGATGGTAGAAATCACTAGTCCTAAATGAAAAGGAGCTAAGGGAAAAACCTTACAAGTTTTCACTTGTGGAAGCTTCTTACTCTCCCAGAGAAGCTATCTTTTCTTTTTATCCACTATTTTACATATAAACAATCTTCAATTATTTTAATAAACTCTACCTCTTTAATTCGTTCTCGAGCTGAGAGTTTGTGATCCTGATTGTTGTGTATTCCAACGCAACAGTGGTGTGGCATGGAGTACACCTCCAGATCTGACACAAATGTGTAAACTTTCTTGTTACCAAAGAGGGGTAGGAAATATCTTAATAATTTTCTCCTCATTAAGAAACAATACCTCCATCCCACAAGGCCATTTCCATCATGAAACCTTTGACACACTTGCAATTTCTAGGACAGTGTAATTCCTGGTACCACAGAGATTTTATTTTTTTCCACAGGGTGTACAGAGTGTACAGGGTCTCACTGTGTAGATCAGACTCATAGTGATTCTCCCGTTTACAGCCACCTAAGTGCTGGGATTACAGGTGCCTGCCAACACACCCAGTCTCAATCACTGTCTCAGAGTGCCCCAGGGGCAGAGCCAGCACTGCAGGCCCAGGGATCTGACCCACAGCCTCTGTGTCTACCTAATCAGGTGCTTTAATCTATTGAGCTATTTGGCTTGCCTTCACAGAGTATTTCTGATGAAATGTTTTATCAACTTAGTAACGTGCTTCCCCAGATCTTCCATATGTCTTCAACATTCACTCTGATATCCAAACATTGAACGCACAGGGACTGACACACTGGAAAGAGAGAATCGTGAAGCTCTCCAGGAACCTGAGCTATGCTGGATGTGTCAAGCAAGAGATATCTAGAAAGAGAATCTGCCACCTAAGCCACAAATCAAACCATGCCATGTGTCTGTTAAGCATTCCAGAAATTTATACACTAAGCAGACAAGGAATGATCAGCCACATTAGGGCACTTATTCTTCAGCTCTTTCTAAGTGTCTCCCTTTCTTTCATGTCCTTTTTGTGAATGTTAGTGAACTAAAACTTGCCACTGATCCCTCATGTACATTTGCTCCAGGACAATGCTCACTGCCTTTCCATTAACTTGTCCACAAGGCTTGAATCATAGATCAGGTGCAGACCTTTCATGAGCATACAGATAATAAAATCTTCTACTATCTTTGCAAATGTGGGTTTCTTAGGAAATTTTTTTGTAGAAATAAGTAAGTGAAATAAATGTGTTTATTTGAAAGAAAAAATAAAAAAGAAACAACACCTGACACATGTTAAGAGAGGAGGATTTCATTTTGACTAGCACTTTCAAAATTTTCTGTCTTTGGTCAATGCTCTGCAGTGAAGAAACAGCAGGTGGTGCAGCCTGGGTGGAAAGTAGCCATTAATTCCATGGCAGCTAACAAGTAGGGAGAAAGGTAAGAAGTCATACACCACTTTCCAGGTCACAGATCCAATGCGCTGCTTCTGATCAGATCTCCATCTCAACATTCCACCACTGGCCTTAAAAAAGATACATGGCTGTGCCTTTAGAAAAATCACCAAAGTTTTATCTGTTCCAGCATTGTTGAAAAGTCTAAGTTCAAATAAAAGATAAAGTTAAACATATATACAGCGACATGAAGAACACTCCATTATTGCAAAAGTGATAGGGATAGAATGAAAGCAGCATGGAAAACCAGCAGGGTAAACCTTAAGTCCTGTATTTCCTTTTCCAATTTCCCATGAGCTAGGGACCAAATATCAGCTTAAAGGGCTTTGGTGGCACTGTCCCTATAATAATACCGATGTAAGCTTTGATGGATTCTTTCCTATTTAGTTCAACTCACTGCCTAAGGCTTTCCTCAGCTTCTTACTCCTATTTTTAAATTCCTGCAGTTTACACTAAACTTTGGTTTAACTCAAAAATTTCATCAATTCCTACCTTAGAAACACACTGTCTGATACATAGGCCTCCTTCTGAAGTCTGTATGGAAGTTCTTCCTGACCCCACAATTTTTGCATTTTCCATGTTTGAAAAACAAGCATCACATTCAGGATCCCAAGATCTGCTACCAGCTGGACTTTCCATATAGCTTACAGTGATGTTGGAAATTTGGAAAATATTTCCCTTTTCATCCTTTATAGTGCAAGATTATTAGAAGTTCTATTTTCAAATGAATGCACTGAGGTTTTTTTTTTTCATCTTTGATTTTTCAATTTATGGTGTATTACTGATTCTTGAGATACCCTCAAGCTATCTGTTCTATTGTCCTGGTGCAAAGTAAATGGCTTTAAAAAAATGCTAATCTGTTCAGCCACTATGCTTTTCATTGCTCTAACTTTAAAGGTACTTTGTTTATGATAAATTGTAAAATTTTTCATGTGGCTTTTCCCTCTATTTGCTACTGATTCTCATTGTAGCTCTGGTTAACATCAATTAGCAATAATCATGCCACAGCCTATACAATGCTTGTTTGTTTCTTTTTGATTTTTCAGCTTTTTGCACCACTCTATTCATTTTTTTCAACCTTTCCTTAATTTCCCTCTCTAGACTTATATTTTTATGTGAATAAATAGGTTCTCTAATATTTCTGGTTAATTTCAATAACCTCTTCATTTTTTTTTTTTTTTGGTGGAACCAGGGATTGAACTCAGACTCTTGCACTTGCCGGGGAAGCACTTATTCCACTGAGCCATCTCCCTGGCCCCTTTTTTTCTTTTTCTTTTTTTAATAACCTGTTACTTATTCTTTCTTTA
>NW_004524787.1:1738798-1740271 GCF_000260255.1 Octodon degus | reverse complement strand
TCTTCTTCTTCTTCTTCTTCTTCTTCTTCTTCTTCTTCTTCTTCTTCTTCTTCTTCTTCTTCTTCTTCTTCTTCTTGTATTTAGGACAGGGTGTACAGGGTGTACAGTATCTCACTGCAAAGATTGAACTCATAGTGATCCTCCCGTTTACAGCCTCACAAATGCTGGGATTACAGGTGTGTGCCAGAACGCCCAGTCTCAATTGCCATCTCAGTGCACCCTGGGAGCGGGGATGGCACAGCAGACTAAGGGATCGAACTTCTGTCTCCTGAATCTAAGCAGGTGCTTTAATCCGCTGAGCTATTTGGCCAGCCCTCCACTATCTTTCTTAAATTTAGCCAGCAGATAGTAAAAACACCGTATTAAAGGAAAATGCTTTGCATGTAAGCTCCCAATTTCTATTTTGTAACTGTAGATTTTGTTCCCATATTTCAAAGTACAAAATTAATAGTTACCCCAGTTTTTCAGTTTCTAAACTGTGGCTGATGCTATTATAATTGATTACACTATTTTAACTAGGATGTCATAACTCTTGTAACAAGTTGTTCCTATTTCTGTAACAAAACTAGAAAGATCTGGGATAATAACCACAGCATATGCCAGCACCAAAGGACTGGGAACTGAGTCAAACAGATCCCAACATCTCACTATTAATTCATTGGGAAGGTAGGATCTTGGGAAAGACACAAACCAAGAACTTCTTAACACAGAAGACATCAATGAAGAACAGACTTTACTTAGAGGGGCCTTATTAAAAGTGAAAAATCTACTTACTGCAAAAATGTACAAGGATTACTTCAGAAAAATACAAAAGCTTTTGAAATAGAAAATGGCAAGACACAGAAGAAAAATGTAACCTCAAGCCTCCAGCTGGTACAGAACAAGTCCAGTAGACAACGATATAGATGAAAATGGAAGACATACACTTTTAATTTCTGAAATGATAGCAACTAAAATAAACAAATCCATGAAGCTATAGAGGAAATCAGATAAGAAATGATTTGTTATAAATATGGAAATGACAGTATTCATTAAAGAATTGCTTAGCAATCTAGAGTAAAGATGGGTAAAAAAAATTGAAGAACAAAGGAAAGTTTTGAAAACTATTAATGATCAATATGGGAAAGAAATACCATTCATTCATTGGATTTAAATAGATATCTAGGATACTAAAAGCTGGTAAAAATGCTTAAGAAAAACTATCCATAGACTTTCAGACCTTTTGACAGGATTATAGCTAATAGTCATGAAAGGAAAGATCTCCTAAAATAACAAGGGATAAGGAAATGAAAATTCAACACCTATAAGACAATACAAAGAAAAAGAAGACTGTTGGTTTCAGTGAAAAATAGGTTACAACACAAATGATCAAAAAGCTATTTGCAGAAGTACTAGCAGAAAATCTCCCAAGCATGGGAAATGAATCTGACAGAAAGATACGTGAGGCCTAAAGAAATCCAATTTGTCATAACC
>NW_004524787.1:1718248-1738698 GCF_000260255.1 Octodon degus | reverse complement strand
AGAGAGAGAGATTGAGAAACAGATTGATGGCAGATTTCTCATCAAAGACCCTCAAGTCAAGAAAGGCTTGGAGTAAAGTATTTTAAGTCCTGAAAATAAAAAACTTTAAACCTAGATTGATGTACCCCACAAAACTGCAGTTCAAAACTAATGCAAAAAGAAGGTACTTCCATTAAAACGAATGACTGAGGAAATTCATGACAACTAAAACAACACTACAAACAGTACTTAAGATCATTCTACAGAGATAAAAATAACTACCATTACAAAAATCACAACAGGAAGTAACTACCAGGCAAGGTAAGTAATTAAACATAGAGGAAGTACTGCCAGATAGGACAGTGGACAGATGTCCTAACAGATGCAGGGTTCAATTCCTGGTATGCTCCCCAGGGCACACTGAGAAGGCCAATGAGACTGGGTGTGGTGGTGTGCACCTGTAATCCCAGTGCTTGGGAGGTTAAAAATAGGAAGATCACTACAAGTCCAATCTGTGTATTGAGAACCTGTAGACTCTGCACTAAATATATTAAAAATAAAATAAAATAAAATAAACATAGAGGAAAACCAGGGAACCAAAACCAGAAAAATAACATGATAAAGATAAGCCAATACATATATGTTATAACCATCAATGTAAATGGTCTCAATACACCAATCAAAATACTGGCAGTGCCTGGGGAGATAGCTCGATGGTTTAAGTGCCTGCCTGGAAAGTGCGAGGGTCTGGTTTGATCTCTGTACAGCATGTTGTGCTGCCCCTGCCCCTGGAACTGGGCCTGATGTCACATGCCTGTAATCCCAGCACTGGGAAGGCTGAGAAAGGAAGATCACTTTAAGTCTGATCTGTGTAACAACACCTTGTACCAAATAATTAAAAAAAACAAACTGGTAGAATCGATCAAGAAAAAGGATCCAACAATAAGTTGTATATAAGAAAGACACTTAACTCAAAAAGAAATGTATAGACTGAAAACCAAAGGATGAAAAACAATACTCCACGCAATAAGAATGTAGAAAAAAAGCAGGAGTAGCTATTCTATATGCAAACAATATGAGCTTCATAGTATGAATGACTCAAAGAGATAAAGAAGATAAAGAGATACATGCTTGTTGAGGAAATCTTTAAGAGCAAGTGATAACAATCATAAGTATGTATGCACCAAATATGAGAGCACCTAGCAATATAAGACAAATATGAATAGACATAAAAAATCAAAGGAGCAATAACAACTGTAACAAGTGAATTTAATACACCACTGGCCCAAACAGATAGATCAACCAGAAAAAAAATTCAGCAAGCAATATCAGAAATAAACCAAACTTACGATACAGTTAATGTTAGTGTCGTACCAAACACCACCAAAATACACATTCTTCACATTTGCATGTGGAACTTTCTCTAAAACAGACCCTGTATCAGGCCATAGAACATGCTGAATTAAATGCTAAGGATGTGAAATTACCTCATACATATTATCTGACAATAGGCAAATGAAATTAGAAATTAATGGTAAAAGAAACTGCAAACTTCCATAAACACGTGGAAATTAGATAACACCCTCCTGAACAACCAATGGTACACAGATGAAATAAAAGAAGAAATTAAACACTGTCTACAATTAAACAAAAATACAAATTTACCACACTTTTGAACCTGTGGATCCAATGAAAGAAGTACTCAGAGGAAAATTTATAGCACTGAATTCACACATCAAGAAAACATAATAAAAGGTATCTTAGCAGAATAAAGTGCCTAGTTGAGCAGGGGCAGGGCATGGAGCTCAATCCCTGGGTGTGCCATGCTGGCCCCACCCCTGGGGCACACTGAGACAGGTGAATGAACCTGTGTGTGGTGGCACATGCCTATAATCCCAGCACTTGGGAGGATGAAAACAGGAGTATTACTGCGAGTCTAATCTGTGTAGTGAGACACTGTAGACCCTGTATTAAATACAAAAGAGAAAAGAAAATATAACAGGTACAAATAAATAATGTAATGTTACACTTAAAGCATTTATAAAAATAAGAGCAAGAAAAGCCCAAAGGCATATAAGGGGGGATTTTTTTTTTTAATCCAGGGATTGAACTCAGGCCCTTGTGTTTGCTAGGCAAGCACTTATTCTACTAAGCCATCTCCTTGGCCCCATGGGGAAATTATTATCTTTCTTAATATATTTAGTTGTTACAAGGTCTCAGGACTCAGCTCAGACTCACAGTGATCCTTCTGTTTTCTGACTCCCCAGGGCTAAAATTACTGGTGTAAGTCACTAGTTGTGACTCTATGGCCTGCTCAGCCCACCCTGGGGGCAGGGCTGTCACCACATGTGGTGCGGGGATGGAACCATAGTCCCAGAGTTTACCTAAGTTTACCTAAGGAGGCACTTTAGTCTGCTGAGTTATCTCACTGGCCTAAGGGGGGAATTATTGATTAGAGCTGAAATTAATGAAATTCTGACTAAGAAAACAAACACAAAGAATTAAAGAATTGAAAAATTAAATTTATTTGAAGGAATAAATAAAATTGACTGACCCTTAGCCAACCGTATCATAAAAGGAAAGAAGACTTAAATTTATGCGCTGGGGAATGAAAAGTGAAAAATGGCTACAGTAAGTTTGGAAATTCAGAATATGATCAAAACTTACTTCAAAACATTTTAATAGAATTTAAAGCAGAGAAGAAGTGGACAGAATCCTAGATATGTAAGCATTGTCAAAGTTGAATTAAGAAGGTATAAAAATTCTAGTAACATACAGTTAACGAAATTGAAAATGCCATTAAAAAAGATACCAACAAAGAATATTGCAGGTCCTGATGGATTCAGTCTTGAATTCTACAAGAAATTTAGAGAAGATTTAGGGACAATACCACTCAACATCTTTAATGAAATTGAAAGGGAAGCAATAATACCCAAGTCACTACTGGAGACCAGTATTTTTCTGAAACCAAAGCTATAGAAAGACCTAAACACAAAAGAGAACTATAGGCCAATTGCCCTAATTAACATAGATACAAAAATCCTCAATAAGGTACAAGTAAACTGAATGTGGCAAATCATCTAGAAGAGTATACAACATAACCAAGTAGAATTAATCTCAGGAACAAAAGAATGGTTCATGATATGCAAATCAATAACTGTAATAAACCATATTAACAGAGCCAATAACAAAAATCACATGATGATTACAACAGATGCACAAAAACTTTTGAGAAAGTCCACATTCATTTATGATTGAAAAAATGTAAACTAAATCAGAATAAATGGTATTCAACTCAATCTAATAAAGATGTCTATGAAAAACTAAGAGTCAATACCACACCAAATGGACAAATACTGAAAAGTTTTCACTTTAAAATCAGAAACAAGTGGATGCAGCCCAAGTCCAGGCCGGGCGAGTGTGTGGGAGCTTCCGGCTCCCCTGCACCCACTGGACATCTCCAGAGGAATCCCAGGCACACTGTGTGAGTGAGACACTCTTCCATGCTCTCAGGATACCACCACACCTTTGTAGCACACTCCTCAAGCCCGCTGAGTGAGTGAGAACTTCTGCCGCACTCTTGGGACCCCTCAGACCCATTCCAAAACCAGGCTCGGTGATGTGTGGGAGAGTTTTCAGCTTCCCTGCATCCGCTGGACATCTCCAGACCAAGCCCAGTCAGGCTGCATGAGTGAGACCTTCTGCCACATTCTCGGGACCACCCTACCCCTACAGAGCCCCCTCAAGCACAGTGAATGAGTGTGAACTTCTGCAGTGCATTCGGGGCCCCCCAAAACCAAGCCCAAGCCCAGGCCTGGCAAGTGTATGGGAGAGCTTCTGGCTCTGCTGTGACCACTGGACCTCTCCAGACCAAGTCCAAACATGATGCATGAATGAGACAATATGCCATGTTCTCAGGACCCTTCCACCACTCCAGAGCCAGGCCAAGTCCAGGCCACGTGAGTGTTGCACCAAAACTCTACACCAAAGATCAGAGGACAGTGCTGTACAAAATGACAAAGAGAAGGAGCAAAATGCAATCTCAGGTCACAAGCCCACTCAGAACAACTGCAAATGACACTAGCACAGAAGAAATTGGGAATCACAGAGCTAAAATATCTGAATCAATAGTGTCTGAAGAAAAGAAACAACTACAGAAAGGCATAGATGATCTAAGATCAGAAATAACCTCTGAAATGAAAAAAAGAAGTCTCTGAATTAATAACATCTGAAGTAAAGAATGAAATGCAGAAACATATAGAGGAAATCAGATCAGAAAAAAGTATCTGTAGTAAATAGAGGTTCAGATCTTGAAAATGATGTCACAGCTACTGAAAATGTAAGAAAAGATCCCTTGAAAATAACTAGGATGCAAGAAAAAAAAATTCATAACATGCAGGCAAGACAAAGAGGAACAACGTGAGACTAATAGGTGTCAATGAGAAAGAAGGAGTCAATACAAATGATACAAAAAGAATTTGGACAGAAGTAATAGTTGAAAACTTCACAAATATGAAGAAACAATCTGATATTCAGGTCAGCAAAGCATATAGAACTCCAAATAACTTCAACCCAAATAATAACACAACAAAACATATAATAGGCAAGATCCCAAAAATCCAGCACAAGAAAAACATACTGAAAGCTACTAGAGAAAAAAAAAATCACATTCAAAGGAAAACCTATCAGAATAATGGCAGACTTCTCTTCACAAACCATGAAGGCAGGAAGAGCATGGAGCAGAGTACTTCAAGTCCTCTATGAAAACAAATTCCAGCCCAGACTACTATACATTTAAAACTCTCTTACAAGTTTGATGGAGAAGTGAAATACTTCCATGACAAAGAACAAGTAAACAAGTTTATGATGGATGACAAAGCCAAGTGTACACAGACTACAAAAAGATGTTCTAGAGAGGGACCAAAATTATCAGAATGCCACGAATGAGAACAGAAGGAACCCACTATATAAGACAAACAATTAAACACAGGAGAAAAAAGAATAAACAATAGCAGGTAAATAACATGTTGACTGTAAGTCAATACATCTCAGTTATAAATATCAATATGAAAGGATGCAATTCACCAATTAAAAGAAACAGGATGACACAGTGGATTAGGAAAAAAAAATCTAGCAATCTGCTGTATACTAGAAACACACTTAACTCATAAAGAAATTCATAAGGTGAAAGTCAAAGGATAGAAAACAATACTACATGCCTCAGCACCACAGAAAAAACCAGGGGTAGAAATCCTGTTCTCAAATAGTCTCAACTTAAAACCAAGAATGATCAAAGGAAATAAACAGGGCCACTATATACTGCTTAGAGGGAAAAAAAAAAAACAAGAAGAAAAAGAAACACTTATAAATATGTATGCACCAAACTTTGGAGCACCTAACTATACAAGACAAAGTTAATGGACACAAAAAGTCTAATATCCAAAACCACAATCTTAATAGGTGATCCTAACACCCCATTATCCAAAAAGATAGGTCAATCATGCAAACAGTTAGCAAAGAAGTAGCAGAACTGAACAAGAGCTTGGAACAAATGGACTTAGTGGACATATACAGAGTGTTGCATGCAACCACAGTTAAATACATGTTTTTTTCAGCTGCACATGGGACATTTTCTAAAATTGACCACACACTAGTCCATAGATCATGCTTAAGTATATGCAAGAAATTATCACATGCATGTTATCTGACCAGAGTGCAAAGAAACTGGAAATAAACCACAGAAGAAATTAGAAAAAAACCCATCAATGCATAGAAATCACACAACACTCTACTCAGCAACCAATGGGTCACAGATGAAGTTAAACAAGATATTCACCAATATCTACAATTCAATGAAAATTCAAGCACAAATTATTGGAATTTAAGGGATGGAATGAAAGCAGGTCTCAGAGGGAAATGTACAGTTGTGAATTCACATATTAGGAAAACAGAACGGAAAAAAAGAAAAATCTCTCATGCTGCACATCCAACATCTAGAAAAGGAAGAGCAACCCAAACCAAAAGCCCATAGATGAGAAGAAATCATAAAGATTTGAACAGAAATTAATTCAATTAAGGTGAAGAAAGAAATGAGTGAATCAAAAAGTTGGTCCTTTGAAAGATAAAGCTAAATTTATAAGCCCCTACCTAACCTCATCACAAAGAGGAAAGAAAAAAATTCAAATACAAGCAATAAGGAATGAAAAGGGTATAATTACCACAGACCCAGTGGAAATTCAGAAGATTATCAATACCTACTGTAAGAATCTTTACACTCACAAAATAGAAGACACAGAAGACATGGACAGATTCCTGAAAAGGTACAAATTACCCAAATTGAGTGAAGAAGATATAACAACTCTCAGTAACCCAATAACAGCCAATGAAATAGGAGATGTAATAAAAAACCTACAGACAAAAAAAAAGTCCAGGTCCTGATGCATTCACACCTGAATTCTACAAGAAATTTACAGAAGATATAATCTCTATACTTTTCAAATTCTTCAATGAAATTGAAAGGGAAACAATCCTCCCAAAATCATTCCTGGAGGCAAGAATTATGCTTATATCAAAATCAGGGAAAGATGCAATTAAAAAAAGAACTATGAGCCAATCTCCCTCATGATCCTAGTTGCAAAAATCCTCAATATAATCCTAGCAAATAGAATACAGCAAATCATCAAGGAGATTATACATGAGCAGACCGGATTCATTTCAGGGATGCAAGGATGATTCAATATATGCAAATCAATAAATGTAATGCACTGTATCAATAGATCCCAATCTAAAAACCACATGATCATCTCAATTGATGCATCAAATGCTTTTTGACAAAGTTCAACACTTATTCATGTTCAAAGTCATGCAGAAAACTGGAATTGATGGCCTCTACTTCAATCTGAAAAAAGTCATCTATGACAACCCAATGGCTAACATAATTCTAAATGAGGAAAAATTGAAACCATTTACTCTGAGATCTGATACAATACAAGGATGTCCTCTTTCACAACTCCTATTCAATATAGTTCTGGATTCATTAGCTAGAGCTATTAGACAAGAAAGAGAAACAAAAGAATAAGAATAGGCAAAGAAGAAGTTAAACTATCATTATTTGCAGATGCCACAATACTTTATTTGGAAGATCCATAAAATTCCACCAAGAAGCTACTAAAGTAGATAAACAAATGCAGTAGCACAGCGGGATACAAAAGTCAATACCCAAAAGTCATTAGCATTCCTCTACATCGATAACAAACACACTGAGAGGGAAATTAGAGAAATAATACATTTTACAATAACACTGAGTAAAAGGAAATACCTTGGAATTAATCTAAAGTAGTCAAAGATCTTTTCTAGGAAAATTACTCTGAATAAAGAGATCTTAGAGGATTTCAGAAAATGGAGATATTATCTGCTCCATAGCAAGAAACAACATTGTGAAGATAGCCATACTCCCAAAATTGCTGTGTAGATATAATGCAATCCCTATGAAACTACAAGAAACATACCTCTCAGACCTAGAGAAAATATATCTAAAATTTATTTGCAAACAGAAAACACCTACAGTACAAAAGGCAATCGTGGGCAACAAAGAAGGCAGCATGGAATCACAATCTCTGACTAGAAATTACACTACAAAGCTATTGTACTAAAATCAGCATGGTACTGTCAACAAAATGGACCTGAGTGGAATAGATTAGAAGATTCAGAAGTTTCTAGGAGCACACTCAGCCACCTTATCTTTGACAAAGAGCCAAATACACTTACCAGAAGGAAGATACACTCTAACAAATTTTGCTGGAAAAACTAGCTCTCTACAGGCCAAAAAGTAAAAATTGACCCAGATCTATCACTATGCACTAAGCTAAAGTCAAAATGGATTAAAGATCTAAACATTAAAAAATAAACACTGAATCTCCTGGAAGAGAAAGTAGGATGAACTCTGGAAGATAAAGGCTAGTCAAAAAGTTTATGAACAAAATTAAATTGCACAGGTAATACTGGAAAAAAAACAACTGGGACTTCCTCTTATTGGAAAATTTTGGACATCAAAAGACATTATTAACAAGGTGAAAAGACAACCCAGAAATTTTGAAAAAAATGTTCACTAATGATCAGTCAGAGAAAGATCTGCTCTCTACAGTTCATAAAGAATTAAGAAAGATTTGAGCCACAAAATTTGAAAACCCCATCCAGAAATGGGTATCTGAGATGAACACACACTTCTCAGATGAAGAAATTAAAGAAGCAAATAAATATATGAAAAAATGTTCCACATCACTAGCCATCCATGAAATGCAAATTAAAACAAAATTGAGATACCAGCTCACCCCAGAAAGAATGACTATCATAAACAAATCAACTAACAACTACTGTTGGAGAGGTTATGGGGCAAAAGGAACCCTTCTCCCCTGTTGGCGGAAATGTAGAGTGGAGCAACCATTATGCAAATGAATGTCGAGACTCCTTAAAATCTAGGGCTGGTATCCCATTCAAATCAGCTATCCCCTTACTGGGAATTTTCCCGGGGGAAATGAAAACTTCTTATCATACTGATATATGCATACCTATGTTCATAGCAGCACAATTTGTGATAGCCAAATTTTGGAAACATCCAAGATGTCCATCATCTGAAGAATGGATAAAAAATGTGGTATTTTTATACAATGAAGTATTACTCAGCTATAAAGAATGATAAACTCAAAACCTTTATATTTAAGTGGATGCTACTTCAAGGTATACTCATAAGTGAAGTAATCCAGATCCACATGTGTAAATATCATATAGTCTCCCTAGTACAAGAACTGAAAAGAAGAAATGAAATAAAAAGATATAACAATTAAAAGGAAAACAAGAACTTCTGGATGAGACTGTGAAGACAGGGCAAGGAGAAAAGCTAGGAAACATGACAGGGTCAAAGTCATACATTTATATGCACAAGATGCATAAGGGAATGATCCTGAGAATCTGCAGCATGTTTATGAAACTAGCAGTTAATTGGTAGGATTTTCACCCTGACTAACTATATATGCTGATACCAGTGAACTTAGCAACTGCCCTGAAGAAAGCAATGTGTATTGATCAGGTCATGCTTGGAATGCCTGTCATTCTGATCTTCTAATTACATACTGCTTGTCATGACATATCACTTACTGCCATACTGTCTTTCAAGTAAATGTCTGTTTAAAAAAAGGATAACAAATGAAAACCAGATACAAATAATATCACAGGACTCTCCTGCTACAAGGCTGTATATTGTTAGAGTTCTAAATTTCTGTGTCGAATATGTAAATGCTTATTCATATTTTAATTTATTTCTTTTTAATCTTTTTTCTTCATATTCTGGGGGGACTCTAAGTTTAACACATCAATACTTTGTGTTCTTGTTTTAATATGTAAATCTTTGATCCATTAAGACTGTAGTATACTGCATGATTATAAACCGGGATCTAATTTTCATTTGCAGCATGTGGAAAGCCAGTATTTCAACACTGTTCGTTAAAGAGGCAATGATTCTTTCAGTGAACATATTTGGCCCCTTTGTCAAAATTGGCAGGCTAAGTGTGTTCATAGTTGTGGCTGCATCTTTTAATCTGGTCCAATGATCCTATGGTCTGTTTTTTTCTTTAAGTACCATCCTGATTTTATCACAGTAACTTTGTTGAATAGTTTCAGGTCAGAGATTCTGATATCTTTTGTCTTTCCTTTTTTCTTGCCCAGGATACTTTTTCCTATTCTAGTTCTTTTCATCTTCTACATGAATATTAGCAATGCTGTCTCTCGATCTGTGAGGCATACTAATGGCATTTTAATTAGGATTGCACTGAATCTGTATAAAAATTTTGTGAGTATGACATTTTTCATAATTTTGGCTTTTCTTGTCTAGAGAGAAAGAACACCGTTTCATTTTCTGAAATCTTCTTTTGTCACTCTTCTTAGAGTAGTGTAATTTTCAATGCATGTATTTTGCATCCTTGTGAGACTGATTCCTCAGTATTTCAATTTTTTTATTGTGAATGGTGTCATTTTCCCATTTTCCTAATTTCTTTCTTGGTGCTGTTGTTTGTGTAAAAAAATTCTATTGATTTTTGAGTGTTGATTTTGTAGCCTGATACATTACTGATTTTGTTTATTAAATCTATAAGTCTATTTGGTGGGGTTTTGTGGGTCTTCTATGAGGAGTGTATCATCTTCAAATAATGATAATTTCACTTTTTCCTTTCTAATCATTATTCCTTTTTTTCCCTCTTGTCTAATTACTCTAGCTAGTATTTTTCAGAAGTATTTTTATTAGAAGTGATGATGTTGGGAATCCTTGTCTTGTGCCTGATTAAAGTGAATGTTTTCAGTGTTTGTCCCTTTATTATGACGTTGGCTCTTGGTTTCTCACAGATGTCTTTTGTCAGGTTGAGTTAAAGACAATCTATTTTCATTTTCTGTAGGGCTTTTATCATGTATGAATGTTGGACTTTGACAAAAGGTTTTCTGCATCTATTGAGATGATCTTGTGATTTTTGGCTGTGGCTTTGTTGATGTGGTATATTACATGAATTATTTTGCATACATTGAATCTTCCCTGTATTTTGGTTTAATTTCCACTCGCTCATCCTTTTTTTTTTCAGAACCCAGGGATTGAACTCAGGCCCTTGTACTTCCCAGGCAAGTGCTTTTTCTGAGCCATCTCACTAGCCCCTCCACTTGTTCATGATGTATACTCTTCTTGAAGATTTGATGCATTTAGTTTTCTAGTATTTCATTGAGAATTTTTGTATCTATATTTATTAGGGAGGTTGTACTGTAGTTCTTTTTTCTGGAGGGGTCTTTCTCTGGTTCTGGTATCAGAGTAGTACTTGCTCCCCAGGAATGAGTTTAGGAGAACTGCTGCCCTTTCAATTTTATTTGTGGATTTTGAGAAGTGTTAGTATTAAATCTCCTTCAAATGTCTTGTAGATTTCCATTATGGATCCATCAGGACCTGGGCTTTTTTTTAATTAGTATTTTGTGTACATTTTCAATGTTACTCATGGATACCTGAATATTCAAAATTTTTACATTTTCTTGATTTGGTATTAGTAATTCATATGTGTCTAATATTCTGCTAATTTCCTCTGTATTTTTCGTCAAGTAAGAGTAAGATTTTGGAAGTAGGTATTGATTATCTTATGATTTCTATTGGGTCTGTAGGGATTTCACCCTTTGCATTCCTTATTGGATAAATTTGATTTTGCCCCCCTTTTTTGATAAGCATCACTACAGCACTTTCAATTTTATTTATTGTTTGAAAGAATCTTTGATTCATTAATTCTTTCTATTGCTTTCTTCATTTCATTTCCATTAATTTTTGCTCTGATCTTTACAAATCTTGCTTTCTTTTCTCTTCTTTTTCTAGGAATTTACAAGCCCTGAACACAAAGAGATAGAAGAAATCAGAAGTCAAAAAAAAGGATCTGTCTGAAATGATAATAGCAGGGGTGAAAAAAAACTGCAAGTGGCCATAGGAAAAATAATGTCAAATGTGTAAAACAAAATAGCTATCAAAATATAAGGCATTAAAGCAGACACAGGTAAAGAGAGGAGCCATGAATGAAAATGTAGAAAAGAAATGGAATCAATGAAGCATTTATTTGAAGCAATTCAAACAGAAATACAGGAAATTAGAAACTCCACTGAAAATACATATGTCAGACTGAAACAGAGAGAGGGCACACTATCAGATCTAGAATACAGAAATGGCTTTCTCTGTGGGCCGGTCAGGAGGAGCATGGCCTTCTCTTCTCCGCACCATAGCTTGTGTTCATCCCCTGATATCCATATACTCTGAAAAGGAGGAGTCATCTGGCAAAAATGTCACCTTTCCTACTGTGTTCAAGGCTTCCATTCAACCAGATATTGTGAATTTTGTTCACACCAACTTGCGGAAAAACAACAAAAAGCGGTATGCTGTCCTCAAATTAGTGGGTCATCAGACCAATGCTGAGTCTTGGGGGACTGGCAGAGCTGAGGCTAGAATTCTCAGAGTTTTTTGTGGTGGAACACACTGTTCTGGCCAGAGTGGATGCCGCATATTTGCACCAACCAAAACCTGGTGCTGTCCACACTGCAGAGTGAACACAACTCAGAAGCAGTATGCCATCTGCTTGGCCTTTGTCACCTCAACCTTGCTAGTGCTGGTCATATCCAAAGGTCATCGAATGGAGGAAGTTCCTGAACTTCCTTTGATGGTGGAAGATAAAGTTGAAGGTTACAAGAATACTAAGGAGGCAGTTTTGCTTCTGAAGAAACTTAAGGCCTGGAAAAATATCAAAACGTTCTATGAATCTCAGTGAATGAGGGCTGGCAAGGGAAAGATGAGAAGCCAACGTTGCATCCAGAGTAATGGACCTTGCATCATCTATAATGAAGACAGTGGCATTATCAAGGCCTTCAGAAATATCCCGAGCATTATTCTGCTCAATGTAAGCAAACTGAATATTTTGCAACTGGTGCCTGGTGGGCATGTGGGATGTTTCTGCATTTGGGTTGAAAGTGCTTTCCAGAAGTTAGATGAGCTGTATGGCACTTGTGAAAAGCTGCTACCCTCAAGAGTCACTATAACCTGCCTATGCACAAGATGATCAGTACAGATCTGAGCAGAATCTTGAAGAGTCCAGAGATCCGATGAGCCCTCTCAGCACCACACAAGAAGATTCGTTGTAGAGTCCTGGAGAAGAATCTTCTGAAGAACTTGAGAATCATGCTGAAGCTGAATCCATATGCAAAGATCATGCACCTGAACACCATTCTTCACCAAGCCAGGAATCACAAGATCCATATGACTAAAGCAGATGCATGGGCAGCCAAATTGGAAGAGAAGGAAATTGCCAGTAAGAAGCCTGTGGAAGAGAAGAAAGGAAAGAAAGCTGGTGGTGCCAAGAAGCCTGTAAAGAAGCCTTTGGGGAAAAACCCTGCAGCTCCCAAGAAACCTGCAGAAAAGAAACCTGCTGAAGAAAAGAAGCCTCCTGCATAAACTCTCAAAATCTCTATCCCATACAAGTACCATAAATTTGGACAGCCTATTTTGAATAAAGACCTGATCAGAGGTAGTAATTGAGTCCAAGAGTCAGTAAGAAACAACAACAAAAATAAATAAAATACAGAAATGGAACAGGTGACCAAGAAAACAAAGTTATCATAAAAGTGGGGAAAGCCCGGGAAAAATCAACTCAATAACTCTAGGATGAAGCTAAAAGGAACAACATTACATGCTTTAGAATCAGTGAGAAGTTGAAGATAGCACAAAAGCTATCAAAACT
Organism: Octodon degus; assembly: GCF_000260255.1. NCBI lineage: Eukaryota > Metazoa > Chordata > Mammalia > Rodentia > Octodontidae > Octodon > Octodon degus. Next base: position 1,725,427 of record NW_004524787.1, on the reverse strand, counting down.
TTCTTCATAGAAATGTCAGAAAACTTCCAAAATATGGTTAAAGAATTTGACATACATATAAATGAAGAATACAGAACTCTAAATAGTAATGACCAAAATAAATCTAAACTATGCAAACCATGGCATATAATAATCAAGCCTACACCCTGGCCTGCCGTGCTGGCCCTGCCCCCAGGGCATACTGAGATGGCTATTGACAGTGGGCTTGGTGGAGCATGTCTGTAACTGCAGCACTTAGGGGGCTGTAAACAGGAGAATCACTATGAGTATGATCTAGTAGTGAGACCATGAACACTCTGTAAACCCTTACCTAAAAATACAGAGAAAAGGCTACAGAAATTTATCACAAGCACAAAATATTGAAAGCATCTAGAGAAAATAAAAGTATCAATTATAAAGGAAAGTCCATCAGAATCACAGGAGACTTCTCAACACAAAACCTCAAGTCAAAGAGATCTTGGAGTGAAGTATTTCATGGCCTAAAGGAAAGTAATCTTCAACCCAGATTGATGTATCCAGCAAAAAAATTCCTTCAAAACTTATGGAGAGGGGCCGGGGAGATGGCTCAGTGGAATAAGCGCTTCCCTGGCAAGCACAAGGGGCTGAGTTCAATCCCCGGTTCTGCAAAAAAACCCAAAAAAAACCAAAAAACAAAAAACAAAAAAATCAAAACTTATGGAGAATAAGGTACTTTCATGACAAAAAGCAACTGAAGAAATTTTTGAACACTAAAACAGCTCTATAGACTTCTTTGAAAGGTAGAAGAAAGAAAGAAAGAAAGAAAGAAAGAAAGAAAGAAAGAAAGAAAGAAAGAAAGAAAGACCACATACACAGAAACACCAAAAGAATGAAGCTACCAGTCAGGGCAAATAGTAAACCAGAGCAGAAAGATAGGGAAAAAACAACAGGGAAATAACTTATCTACATATCAGTAATTATCATCTACATAAATGGTCTCAACTCATTAATAAATAAGAAACAGACTGGCAAAATGGATCAAGGTCTGACAATTTGCTGCATTCAAGAAACACATTTAACAGAAAAAGTTATTCATAGACTAAAAGTCAAAGGATGCAAACAATTCTCCATGTCACAGGAACCCAGAAAAAATGAGGGATAACTACTGTATTTGCAGATAGTGCAAAAACTTTAATCCAAAACTTATTGAAAGACACAAAGAAGGTCAAAGTATATTAGTTAATGAAAACTTCATGAGAAAGAGATAACAGGCATAAATATTTATGCACCAAACACAAGTTCACCAACTACATAAAAAAATCTTAACACACATGAAAAACCAGATAAGCACTAACACACTTCTAGTAGGAAAATTAATACCACACTCTTACAAATGGATAGATCAACTAGATAAAAATCAATAAAGAAATAGTTGGATTAAATCCAACCTGTGAGTAAATGAAGTTGGTATATATCTACTGAATGTTCCACCCCAAAACACCAGAATCCATATTCTTCTCAGATTCATGTGGGTTGCTCCTCAATCTTGGTCATATGTTAGCTGAAAAAACAAATGTAAATAAATGTAGAGGAATTTAAATTATCCTATGCATACTATCTGACAGTAGTGCAAACAAACTGGAAATTAATGACAAAGGAAACCTCAATAACTACATTAACACATGGAAATTAAACAACAAACTTCTAAGCAAAGGAAATTAAAGATGGAATTAAACACTATGTTAAATTAAATGATAATGATAATACAACATACTGACACTTATGGGATGGAATGGAAGCAGCCCTACAAAGAAAATTTATAGTGATGAACTCACACAGGAAAAGAGAGAAAGCTCTAATAAACAACCTTATGGCGTATCTCAAACTTTCAAATAGAAATACAGGAAATTAGAAACTGCACTGAAAATATATATGTCAGACTGAAACAAACAGAGGACAGACTATCATATCTAGAGTACAGAAATGGAACAGGTGACCAAGAAAACAAAGTTTTCTTAAAAGTGAGGAAAGCCCAGGAAAAATCAACTCAACAACTACAGGATGAAGCAAAAAATAACATTACATGGATTAGAATCAGTGAGAAATTGAAGATAGCACAAAATAGAAGATTGTACGCCATAAGGTTGTTTATTAGGGTTTTCTCTCTTTTCCTGTGTGAGTTCATCACTATAGAAAAAGTAGAACAAATCAAACCTAAGACCCATACAAAGAAGGAAATCATAAAAAGGGGAAAACAATACAATAGAGGCTAGGAAAATAATTCAAAGCAATTGATTGTAAAGTTGATTCTTTTAAAAAATAAGTAAAAGTGATAAAGCAATAAACAACCTCATTTAAAGGAGGAAAGGAAAAAAACCCAAATTCAAGCAATTAGGAATGTAAAAGAGATCACAACAGATCCAACAGAAATACAGGAGATCATCAACATTTACTATGAAAATATAAATTTTAATGAGATAAAAAGCACAGAAAAAATGGAAAGTTTCCTATATCAAATTGAATTAAAAAACTAAATCAAGATATAAATATTCTATGTAACCTGATAAATCAGTGAAATTGAAAATGTAATTAAAAATTTGCTAGCAAAGAAATGTGCTATCCATGACAACTTCATTGCATGAGTCTCCAAAAATTTAGAGAACGAATGCCACTAGTGCTGAAACTCCTTAAGGTAATTAAAAGGGAAGCAGTACTCCAAGAGTGATTCCTAGAATCAAGTGTTTCTCTAATTCTCAAACCAGAATAAAAGCCCTACTAAGAAAGAAAACTACAAACCCGTCTCCTTAATAAAGATAGATGCTAAAGTCCTTACTAAGATAATAAAAAGCAGATTGCAGGAAATCGTCCAGAAGATTATACATCATGACCAACTAAAATTCATTCCAGGAATGCAGAGATAGTTCAATATATATAAATTAATAAGCATAATATACCATATTAACAGAACCAAGGGGGGAAATGCACAATCATCTCAATAGATCAGAAAAAGTTTTGACAAAAACCCTATGATACAGTTTCAAATCCGATTACTAAAAGCACAGTTTCAAAAATTAATACATTGCATACTGTTGTCCTAGTGGTTATTCATTGTAAAAGATGCATACATGATATCCTGTCCACAGACAATATTAGAACAAATCCCTCTATCCATTGAATTAAGAGAATACAACTGTATATCCTATTTTGATTATATAGATATAAAGTTGTCCCTCATTTGTATCCCCTTCTGTATAGCTTTGTCAGAAAAGGGTATTCCATTGTCATTTACATACTTTAGGTGAGTGAGTTCAGCAAGATATTCCAATACAGTACAGTAGTCCATCATTCTAGTGGCTTTTCCATAGGACTGGCAGTGTCGGAAGTTGTTAACTTGACCCTTTTACAGCTCAGCATATTAATACGGCTTTACGTTTTATACTTTGTTTTCATACTTTTCTGCTGGATGTTTAAGACCAAGATAAAGCAAGACCTATACAAAAAGAAAGTAACTTTTGTATCTGATAAGGTCAGTCAAATCACCTCAGGATTTATCCTGAAACCCTGTACCGCAGTTTGCAGATCCTTTGTCAGTGTCAGCCATATGGATGAGTCACGACCATTGCTTGACCGATTTGCTGTCTATCAAAGCCTGAGAGAAAGTTTTCTCTCCATGCAACTCTCCTGAGGCATGCTCTACATCTGCAATCACTTTCCTCTGTAGCCCCATAATCTAGTTGATCAGAAAATTTGGGATGTAACTGAGTTACACGATGTTACAGTACAAGTTTTCCTATGTCCTGAGTCTTCAATGACCTTGAAAGGCTAGGGCCAAAATGTTGGCTGTTCTTGCAGCCCTCTTTTTTCTCTAATGTTTGGTCTGCAAAGTTAGGTTGTTAACACTACAGAAGAGAAGCTTATTGTTATTGCCCTATAATATAGGCAGTTAAGCCTAACCTCACTATCTGTCTGAATATCAATCATTTAGACACAACATGGAACAAGTATTTTCCATCAAGTATTGATATGTTAAACTTTAAATTTCTGCAGAATATGAAGACAAATATATTAAAAATAGGAATAAACAATTACATATTTTTACACAGAAATTTAGAAATCTAACCATATGAAGCACTGTAGCAGGACAGTCCTGTGACTTTTTTTCCCTTGTTACTTGTTTTGATTTATTATCCTTTTCTTTTTAAACAAACATTTACTTGAGAGACATTATGGCAGTCATTGGTATGACATGACAAGCAGTATGTATTTATAAGACCAGAATGACAGGCATTCCAAGCATGACCCTACAATTACACATTGCTATCTTCAGTGCAGTTGCTTAATTCACAGGTATCAGCATATAGAGTTAGTCAAGGTGAGAATCATACCAATTACCTGCTAGTTCCAAAAACCTGCTGAAGATTCTCAGGATCAAGGACTTAACCAGCTTGTCCTTATAAATGTATGGCTTTGCCCCTGTCATGTTTCATAGCCTTTCTCCTTGGCCTCTCATTGTGTTCTAATCCTTAAGTTCTAGTTTTCCTTTTAATTGTGTTATTCCTTTCAAATTTTATTTCTTCACAATTAAAAGGAAAGTGAGAACTTGAGGATTAGTTAATGAAGAGAGGGTAGGTAGAAAAGCTAGAAAACATGACAGGGGCAAAGTCATACATTTATATGCACAAGATAGGGCTGGGGAGATGGCTCAGTGGAATAAATGCTTCCTTGGCAAGCACAAGGGCCTGAGTTCAATCCCTGGTTCTGCCAACAATATATGCACAAGATGTTAGAGGCGATAGTCCTGAGAATCTTCAGCATGTTTTTGAAAATAGCAGTTAATTAGCAGGTTTTTCACCCTGACTATATATGCTGATACCTGTGAACAAAGCAACTTCACTGAAGAAAGCATTGTGTAGGGTCATGGTAGGGTCATGCTTGGAATGCCTGTCATTCTGGTCTTCTAATTACATACTGCTTGTCATGACATACCAATTACCACCATACTGTCTCAAGTAAAGGTTTGTTTTAAAAAAATAAAAAAGGTAATAAATGAAAACATGTGACCAAAAAAAAAATCACAGGACTGTCCTGCCAGAAGGATGTATATTGGTAGATTTCTAAATTTCTGTGTAAAAATATGTAAATGCTTATTCTTATTTTTTATCTTTTTAATCTTTTTTCTTCATATTCTGGAGGGACTCGAAATTTAACATATCAATACTTGATGGAATATACCTGTTCCATGTTATGTCTAAGATGTTTGATATTCAGACAGATAGTGAGGTTAAGCTCAACTGCTTGTTCTATAGGGTAATAATATCATTAAGCTTCTCTTCTGTAGGGTTAACAACCTAATTTTGCAGAACAAAAATTAGAGAAAAAGAAAGGCTATAAGGACAGCCAACATTTTGGCCCTAGTCTTTCAAAGTCAGTAAGGACTCAGTAAAAGGAGAAACTGTACTGTAACATTCTGTAACTTAATTGTGTCACAAATTTTCTGATTTTAGGGCCACAGAGGAAAGTGATTGATGATGTTGAGTGTGCCTAAAGAGAGTCACATGCAGAGAAAACATTCTCTCAAGCTTTCACGGAGAGCAAACTGGTCAAGCAATGCCTCTGACTCATCCAGAGGGCTGACACTTACAAAGGATCTACAAAATGCGATACACGGTTTCAGGTTAAGTCCTGAGGTGATTTGACTGACCTTAACAGATACAAAAGTTACATTTCTTGTTATATAGGTCTTGCTCTTTCTTGGTCTTAACCATCCAGCAGAAAAGTATGAAAATGAAGTATAAAACGTAAAGCCATATTAACATGATGAGCTGTAAAATGCTCAAGTCAACAACTTCAGACATTGACAGTCTTATGAAAACCCACTACTATTGTGTAGTATTGGAGCATATTGGGATATTTTCCTGAATTCATGCACCTACAATATTTAATGACAATAGAATGCCCTTCTCTGATAAAAGTAACAGAAAAAGAGGGGTACAAATGAATGACCTTTTTGTATCTGTATACTCAAAATATTTAAGATAGATATACAGCTCCATTCTCTTACTTCAATGAATAGAGTGGTTTGTTGTAATGGTGTTTGAGACAGAATATCAAGTCTGTATCTTGCACAATGAATAATTACTAAGACAACGATATGCATTGTATTAATTATTGAAAATGTACTAGTGATTTGTTGTGAAACTGTCTTATTGCTCTTTGTTTCTCAATAAAAATATTTTAAAAATAATTTTTATTTCTTATTTTGAGTTTTGGATCCTGCATTCTTTCCAAACTAGTTGTGAGTCTGATGGAGGCCTTAGACACGAGTTTGTTTGTATTGTTGTTGTGACTCCAGAAGTTTTACACTCGTAGTTTCTTTTCATCATCCTTGGCACATTATCTGAAGCCCTACTGTGTTGCTAGTGCATTTCTGGTCTCAGGTTTTTCCCAAGCAGTTCACCTCAGTCTTGATGGTAGGTCTGGCAGGGGCCATTGTCCCCTCTTGAGGATGACCATGTTTTCGGCAATGACAGAGAGGTGATTATTGATATTTCTCTCCTGCCACTCAGCTCATCAAGGTTTCTGAGGTGTAAAATAGGCAACATGCAGGGTTGGTCTGCCCCTGCACACCTCACAGAGTTTCCTTAGGTGGTATAGAGATGATGGGCATGACTCATTGAGGTACCTGCAGTTGGCAATAGGCTGGGTTTTTTTCTGAGTCATTTTTTTTGAGGATCAGGTGCATGCTATTTTTGTCATAGTAACTTTAACAGTATAATTTCAAGTCTAGGATTATGTTGTCTCTTGTGTTGCTTTTGTTGACAAATTAAACAATTGCTTTTGCTATTATAATTCTGTTCTTGCTCCAAATGAAATTATTATGATTTTCTCTAATTTTGTGAAATATAGTACTGGTATTATGATAAGAATTGCATTAAAGTTGCATAACAATGTTGAGGGCACAGGCATTTTCACTCTATTAGTTATTTCTACTCAAGACAAAGAATATCTGTCCATTTTCTGATATCCCCTGATCTTTTTCTTAGGAATGTGGTTTTCCATGTACAGGTCTTTTATTTTCTTCATTAAATTGATTCCTAGGTGTTTCATTTCTTGGAGGCTGCATTTAAAGGTATCATTTGTGATTTCTATATAGAATGCTATTTTTTGGGGGGGAGTATTGATTTTGTATCTAGCTAGTCCACTGAATTTATTTATTAAATA
>NW_004524787.1:1708926-1717743 GCF_000260255.1 Octodon degus | reverse complement strand
ATAACTACTACGGATACAACCTAATAACTTGTTTTTGAACTGTCTCATTGCTATTTCTTCCTCATTAAAATTAATTTTTAAATTTTCTTTTAAAAAAAGCCTTTGTTGGAGGGATAATCAGCTATAATTTTTTCTCAGTTTGCTGATTTTCTTTTTACTTTACCGGAGATTTGCTTTGAAGTGCAGAAACTGCCAGGGAGATGGCTCAGTGGAATAAGTGCTTCCCTGGCAAGTGCAAGGGCCTGAGTTCAATCCCTGGTTCTGAAAAATAAATCTAAGTTGCTCTTGGGGCTGGGGAGATGGCTCAGTGGAATAAGTACGTCGCTGGCAAGCACAAGGGCCTGAGTTCAATCCCCGGTTCTGACAAAAAAAAAGATAAAAATGAAGTGCAGAAACTTTTCAAAAAATTGAGACCCCAGTTTTGGATTATTTGAGGTACTTCCCATGCACTTTGGTTTTTGTTCATGAACTCTTTATCGACACCCATGTCTTTATGATTTCTAACTACATTTTCTTCCCACAGATTCAGTGATTCTGTTTTAATATTTAAATCTTTGTCCAATTTTAACTGTAACTTTTTTCATGATGATATGCTTGCGTCTAATTTTAGTCTTTACCATGTGGAAACCAGTTTTTCCAGAACCGTTTATTAATGAGGCTATCTTTGTCCACTTTATCGAAGATAAGATATCTGAGTGTGTTTGCAGTTGTGTCTGCATCTTCAAAACTGTTCCACTCATCCCCATCTCTGTCTCTGTCTTTATGCAAATATCATGGTGATTTTATCATAGTAGCTTTATAATGCAATTTCAGGTGAAGAATTGTGATGCCTCCTGCCTTTCCTTTGTTTCCCAGAACTGCTTTCAGTATTCTGGTCTCTTCTGGTTCCAAATGAATTTGTGATAAATTTTTCTCTAGCTCTGTGAGGTATACTAATGGCATTTTCATTTGGGATTGAATTGTATCTGTATAACAATTTTGTGAGCATGGCCATTTTTACAATATTATTTCTTTCTAGCTAGGAGAATGGAATATTTTTCCATGTTCTCAAATATTCTCCAATATCTTTGCTCAGAATACCATAATTTTTACTGTATAAATCTTTGTAAGTTCTTTTTGAGATTTATTTCTAAGTATTACATTTTTTTGCAAATCATTGTGGAAGGCAAGATTTCTCTAATTTCTGTCTTAGTGAGCTCATTCTTTGTGTACAAAAATGCTACTGATTTTTGAGTGTTGACATTGTATCATGTTATGTTGCTGAACTTGGTGATTACATCTACAATAATCTTGGCAGTTTTTGGGATCCTCTGTAGCATACAATATCATCTGCAATTAATAACAATAATAATGATAATAATGAAAATAATGAAGATTATTTCACTTCTAAGGCCCAATCTGACAAAGGCATCTGAGATGAATATATACTTCTCAGAGGAAGAAATATCAATTGCCACTAAATATATTTAAAAATGTTCAACATCATTGGTTATTTGAGAAATGAAAATTTTAAAAATCATTAATATTCCTTCTCACCCCAGAAAGTATCTAACATCAAGAAGTCAGACAATAAAAAATGCTGGAGAGGCTGTGGAGGAAAAAAGAACACTTCTACATTGTTGTTGGGAGTGCAGACTGGTACACCCTCCACAGAAATCAATGTGGAGATTGCTTCAAAAGCTAGGATTGGAGATCCAATTCAAGCCAGCCCTTCCTGTCCTCAATCTTTTTCCAGAAGAACTGAAAACTTCATACCACAGTGACATATGTGCACCAATGTTTCTAACAGTACAATTTATCATAGTTAAATCCTGAAAACAACATAGAAGACCATCAATTGAAGAATAGATAAGACGTGGTTTATCCTTAGTAATAGGAGGAGGAGGAGAAGGAGGAGGAGAAGAAGGAGGGGTATTTTCTTTAATTTTGAAGTGTCAATACAAAAGCAAGGGGCTCAGTAGAATAAGCACTTCCCTGAACCTGAACTGGGTTCAATCCCCAGTTTTGTGAAAAAAAAAAAAAGCAAGAAGAACACAGGAACAAGGTTACATACAACAATATATATGTTACAGATTTTGAAAACAAGAATAGCTGATTAACAATGATTGATATATTATCTTTATTTACCATCAAATCTGTTGCTTAGATTAACAGCTATTGTTGTGCAAGATTGTACATATGATTGAGTAGTACCACATGCTTTCAAGAAAACTTAAAATTTTGTTCTTGTCTCAATTTTCTCTTACTACCTTTGTCTAAAATAAGCATTTTAAAGAGATTGCAGTAATAATTGATATGGCATTAGAAACAGTAAACATTTAGAAGAAAAAAATGACAGAGATTTAAAGCCTTTTTCTTTTATTACACATTGCTGGCCTCAATGTAGTTGCTTAGTTCACAGATATCAGCATATATAGTAAGTCAAGTTTAGGATTCTACACAAATGTATACTGGTTAGGGGAAAAATTCAAGAGGAAGAGGTAACACTCATAAATATGTATCCATCAAACACGGGAGAACCCAACTATATAAAGCAAATCTTTTTTTTTTTGTGGCGGAACCAGGGATTGAATTCAGACCCTTGTGCTTGCCTGGGAAGCACTTATTCCATTGAGCCATCTGCATGTATAAAGCAAATCTTAATGGACATGAAAAATCTTATATTCAATACCACGATCTTAACAGGAGACCTTACCACTCCTTTATCCCAAAAAGATAGGTCAACCAGACAAACAATTAGCAAAGAAATAACAGAACAGAAACAGAGCTTGAAACAAATAGACTTCATGGACATAGACAGATTGTTCCACCCCAAAGCAGTTCAATACACATTTTTCTCAGCTGCATATGGGTCATTTTCTAGAATAGACCACATAGTTCTCCATAGGTCATGCTGAAATATATGTAAGAATACAGAAATTATCCCACGCATATTATCTGACCACACTGCAATGAAACTGGAAATAGATGACAAAAAAAAACCCCAAAAAACCCCCCAAAATACATGGAAAATACACAACACCCTACTCAGCAAACAATGAGTCACTGATGAAATTAAACAAGAAATTCAAGAATATCTAGATTTCAATGAAAATTCAAGCACAATTTATCGGAATTTATGGGATACGATGAAAGCAGTTCTCAGAGGGAAATTCATAGCTGTGAACTCACACATTAGGAAACAGAACAGGAACAAATAAATACTCTAATGCAGCACCTTCAACTTTAGAAAAAGAAGAGCAAACCAAACCCAGAGCTCAAAGACGTTAAGAAATCATAAAGATTAGAGGAGAAATAAATTAAATTGAGATGAAGAAAACAGTTCAAAGAACTAACAAAGCAAAAAGCTTGTTCTTTGAAAGATTAAATAAGATCGACAAGTCCGTAGTTAACCTTGTGAAAAAGAGTAAAGAAAAAATTCAAATACAAGCAATAAGGAATGAAAAGGGTGTAATTACCATAGACCCAGTGGAAATTCAAAAGATTATCAATAGCTACTTTGAGAATCTTTACTCTCAGAGAATAGAAGACATGAAAGAAATGGATAGATTCCTAGAAAGGTACAAAAGACCAAAACTGAATCGACAAGAGATAACCACTCTCAACAGCACAATAACAGTAGTGAAATATGAGACGTAATAAAAAACCTACTGACAAAGAAAATTCCAGTTTCGGATGGATTCACAGCTGAATTCTACAAGAAATGTACAGAAGATGCATTCCGTATACTTCTCAAACTCTTGAATGAAATGGAAAAGGAAGCAACACTCCCAAAATCATTCCAGGAGACAAGGATTATACTGATACCAAAACGAGGGAAAGACATAACTAAGAAAGAGAACTGCAGGCCAATATCCCTCATAATCATAGATGTAAAAATTCTAAATAAAATCCAAGCAAATAGAATACAGCAAATCATCAAGGAGATCATGCACCATGAGTAGGTAGAATTTATCCCAGGGAAGCAAGGATGGTTCAATACAGGAAAATCTACAGATGTACTACACTCTATCAATAGAGCAAAAACTAAAAAATACTTTGTATTTTTCAACGATGTATTTTTCAACGATGCTGAAAAGGGTTTTGACAAAGTCCAATACTCATACATGTTCAAAATCCTACAGAAAACTGTAGTAGATGACCTCTACTTCAATCTGGTAAATGCCATTTACAAAAATCCAAAGACTAACATAATTCTAAATGGGGAAAACATGAAATCTTTTACTCTTAGATCTGGCACAAGACAAGGACGCCCTCTATCACCACTCCTATTTAATATAGTTTTGGAATCTTTAGCTAGAGCCATTACATAAGAGAAAGAAATAAAAAGAATAAGAATAAGTTACGAAGAAGTTAAATTATCATTATTTGCAGATGACATGATACTTTACTTGTAACACCCAAAAAACTCCACCAAGAAGTTACTAGAATTAATTCACAAATTCAGTAGCATAGCAGCATACAAAGTCAATACCCAAAAGTCAATAGTATTGCTCTACATAGATGACAAACACACTGAGAGGGAAATTATATAAAACAACACCTTGTACATTAGCACCAAGGAAATTAAACACCTTGGAATTCATCTAACTAAAGAAGTCCAAGATCTTTTCAAAGAAAATTACAGTAATCTTAAAAAAGTGATCCTAGAGGATTTCAGAAAATGGAAAGATATTCCATACTCCTGGATAGGAAGCAACAACATTGTGAAGATGGCCATACTCCCAAAATTGCTGTACAGATTTAATGCAATCCCTATCAAACTACCACCAGCATACCTCACAGACCTAGAGAAATCATTTCTAAGACTCATTTGGAGCCAGAAAAAAAACTAGAATATCAAAGGCAATCCTGGGCAATAAGGATAAGGAAGGAGGCATTACAATTCCGAACTTGAAATTATACTACAAGGCTACTGTGATAAAATCAGCATGGTACTGGCCACAAAATAAACCTGAGGATCAATGGAATAGATTATAAGACACTGACTCCTCTAAGAACACACTCAGCCACCTTATCTTTGACAAAGGGGTCAAACATACTCACTGGAAGAAAGACAGCCTCTTTAACAAATGGTGCTGAAAAAACTGGCTCTCTACATGCCAAAAACTAAAACTAGACCCAGGTCTATCACCATGCACTAAGCTAAAGTCAAAATGGATGAAAGATCTAAACATTAGAACAGAAACACTAAATCTCCTGGAATAGCAAATAGGAGGAACTCTTGAAGATGTAGGGGTAGGCAAAGAGTTCATGAACAAAAATCAAATAGCACAGGAAACACTTGAAGGAATTAAAAACTGGAACCTCCTATTTTTGAGAAGTTTTTGCACCTCAAAATAAATTACAAAGTGAAAAGAAAACCCCCAAATTTGGAAAAAGTCATGACATATAAGTACTCAGACAAAGGTCTACTCTTTAGAATTTATAAAGAACTGAGAAACACTAGGGCCCCAAAATTTAAAAACCCAGTCCAGAAATGTGCATCCGAAATGAGCACACAACTCCCAGAGGATGAAATTAAAGAAGCGAATAAATATATGAAAAAATGCTCCACATCACTAGCCATCCGTGAAATTCAAATTAAAACAAAATTGAGATATTATCGCACCAAGGAACAAATGGCTATCATAAAGAAATCACCCAACAACAAATGTTGGAGAGGCTGAGGGGAAAACGGAACCCTTCCTCATTGGTGGTGGGAATGTAGACTGGTGCAACCATTATGGAAAACAGAATGGAGACTCCTTAGAAAACTTGGACTGGAAATCCCATTTAATCCAGCTATTCCTCTACTCAAAATTTTCCCGGATGTTCTTAAATATTATATCATAGTGATATATGTGTTCCTTTATTTATAACAGCACAATTTGTGGCAACCAAATCTTGGAAACAATCAAGATGCCCATCGCCTGAGGAGTGGATGAAAAAGTTGTGGTATTTTTATACAATGGAGTTTTACTCAGCTATAAAATGATAAACTCTCAGCCTTTATATTGAAGTGGATGTCACTTGCAGATACACTCATAAGTGAAATAAAACAGACACACATGTGTAAATATTGTATATTTTCCCTAGTATAAGAATTCAAAAGGAGAAATACAAATAGAAGGTATAATACAACTAAAAGGAAAGCTAGAACTTGAGGACGAAATGATTAAGAGAGGGAAAGGAGAAGAACTTGAAAACATGACAGTGACCAGACAGAGTTATATGTAGAAGATGGGTAAGGCAATGATCCTGAGACTTCAGAAGATTATTGAATCTGGCAGTTAATTAAATGATTTTCACACTGACTAACTATATATATTGACACCTGTGAACTGAGTAATTTCTCTGAAGATGGCAAATTGCAATAGTAGGTTCATGCGTGGAGTGCCTGTCATTCTGGTCTTCTGAATCCAGGCTGCTTGTCATAACATGCCAGTTACTACTGTGCTGTCTCTCTGGTAGATGTATGTTGAAAAGGAAATGGGTGATGAATGAAGGCATGAGAAAGGAAACGGATTATTGGAGGACTGTCCTGCTACAAAGTTGTATATTGGTTAGTTTTGTGGTCTTATGTGTAAACCTAAGAATTATATAATTCTTTATGCCTATTTTAAAAATATATTTTAATTTTTTAATGTTTTTTCTTCATATTCTGTAGGGACTTAAGTTTCAACATACCAATACTTGATGAAAAGTACCTGTTCCATAATATCCCTAAGATGTTTGATATTAAGACAGAGAGGTTAAGCTTAACAGCCTAGGTTGTATGGTAATAACAATAAGCTTTCTTGTGTAGGGTTAATAACCTAAGTGTGCAGACCATGATTAGAGAAAAAGGAGAGCCGCAAGCAAAGCCAACATTTTGGCCCTAGCCTTCCAAGTTCAATTAATTCTCAGGACATATTAGAAATTCTACTGTAAGATCATGTAACTCAGTAGTATCCCAAATTTTCTTGTCAAGGAGATTATGAGGCCAAAGAGCAAAGTGATCGATGATGTAGAGTTTGCCTAAGGAGAGTCACATGGAGAGAAAACATTCTCTCAGGCTTTCACAGAGACCACATTGGCCAAGCAATGGTCTTGACTCATCCACATGGCTGACACTGACAAAGGATCTACAATCTGAGGTATAGGATCTTAGAATAAATCCTGAGGGGATTTCACTGACCTTATCAGACCCAAAAGCTACAACTCTTGTTCAATAGGTCCTGCTTTATCTTGGTCTTAACCTTACAGCAGAAAATTATAAAAATGAAGTACAAGAAGTAACGCCATGCTGGTATGCTGAGCTGTAGGGGACTCAGGTCAACAATTTCTGACATTGTCAGTGAAGTGGAAGACCCAATACTATTATGGACTACTAAACTCTTTTAGAATATTTTTCTGAGTTTACACACCTATAATATTCAAATAACACAACTAAACAAAAAAGGGGTACACATATATCCATTTTTTTATCTGTGCATTCAAAATGGTTAGGATAGATATATAGTTACATTCTCTTAATAAACAGAGGGATTCGTTCTAATAGTGTTTGTAAATAGGATATCATGTCTGCATCTTGTACAGCAATTAACCACTAGGAAGAATGTATGCAATGTGTTAATTATTGAAACTGTTCTACCAATTTGGTTTGAAAGTGTCTCATTGCTATTTGTTTCTCAATAAATTATGGGGAAAAAAGAAATGAAAATCTATAATTACATATCATTTTACAAATTTTAGACAAATACTGAAAGATGAAAGATGTAAGATATAGACAGAATGCTTTTCAGAGAAATATTTCTCAAATGAATACTTCACATGAGATTAATAATAGATTGCACATTTTAAATAAATTATTTATGAGCTTAAATGAATATAACAATAAAAATTGTCCAAAATAAAAATGAAAAAAAATGGAACATAGAGTCATGTAGTTTGCAGGAAAATGAATAGAACTGGAGATCACAATGCCAAGTGAAATATGTCAGGCACTGAAAGTTAAATATCATGAAGCATAAAAACATAAAAATAAGAAATGATTTTAGACAAAAGGACTTACTGAAGTAAGGAATGTGATTAGTGCTGGGAAGAAGATAAAGGGATGGAAAATGATCAGGATATAAGTTTTCAGACCAAAAATTAAAGAAAAAGAATGACAAGGACAGCCAACATTTTGGCCCTGGCCTTTCAAGGTCAGTGAAGACTCACGATTTAGGAGAACCTGTATTGTAACATCATGTAACTCAGCTGTGTCTGAAATTTTCTGATCAAGGAGAGTATGGGGCAAAAGAGGAAAGTGGTTGATGATGTAGAGTGTGCCTAAGGAGAGTCACATGGAGAGAAAACATTCTCTCAGGCTTTCACAGAGAGCAAATTGACCAAGCAATGGTCATGACTCATCCACATGGCTGACACTGACAAAGGATTTACAAACTGCTGTACAGGGTTTAAGGATAAATCCTGAGGGGATTTGACTGACCTTATCAGATATAAAAGTTGCATACATTTCTTGTTATATAGGTCTTGCTTTATCTTGGACTTTACCATCCAGCAGAAAAGTGTGAAAATGAAGTATAAAAAGTAAAGTCATATTAATATGCTGAGTTGTAAAAGTCTCAAGTCAACAACTTCTGACATTGCCAGTCTTAAGGAAAACCCACTACTATTATGGACTACTCGACTATATTGGAATATTTTGCTGAATTCACATACCTACAATATTTAAATGACAATGGAATGCCCTTCCCTGACAAAACTAAACAAGAAAGGGGGATACAAATGAACAACCATTTTGTATCTGTATATTCAACATAGTTTGAATACATATACAGCTACATTCTC
>NW_004524787.1:1705754-1708351 GCF_000260255.1 Octodon degus | reverse complement strand
AAGACTAACATGGAATCATCTCTTCAGACACATGAGGAAACCACTCTACACAGCTCCCACGCATGCCATTCAGGTGTAAGGTGCAGTGATAGGTGCTGCTGAGTGGTAATTTTGTTGTTTCATTTGAAATAAATGAACAGAAAATCTAATCTAGTGAGCATTCAAGCATTCCTTCAGACTGTTACATCTCATCAAAGAGACCTTCTGGACTGCTGTTTCTCAGAGTTTCCAAAGACATGTTCTCGGCTGAGATGTGCTCCTCCTTCAAAGTCCCGGGTCTTGAAGTGTCAAGCTTGTCCTTCCCCTCAAGCTGAGTTCCAAGGGGAGCCACTTTCGCCTCTGTTCCAAGATCCTGCTGCATCCACTGCCTCCTCTTTCGACTTGGTGCAACATCCGGGACATCGGGGCTCCAGATAAGGGAGTCCTCTTTGCTTAAAGTAGCTGGGGCCGACACTGAGGGCTCAGCCTCATTTCCACTTCCCTCATCCGTACTCACATCGTAGGCAGGGTCACAGGCGGCTAGGGTTTCAGAACTGGCTGTACCTTCCCTTCCATGTTCAATATTCTTTTCCAGTTCTTGAACTTCATTGAGAAGCTTGTGGAGGCTTCTGATCTTGGACTTCTTCTCATTCAGCACCAGAATAAACCGCTTATACAGATCGGCCTCCAAGCCTTCCTTGGCACGCACACATTTTTCCAATCGGCTCTCAACATCATTCCAGTCTCTCAGGAGTCTTTCATTTTCTCTCTGTAGTTGCTCACTTTGGGCTTTGTTTTCTGCAATGCTGTCCAAACAGTAACAAAGAAGTTCTCTAATGACCTCAGCTGGGTTCTCAGCTTTCTGTAAGTCGAAGGAACCAAGCCTAAATGAAACATCTTTCAGGTTTTTCTTGCAGGAGAAACAACAATCCCTTTCGCAAAAGTCAAACTTGTATGCATCCCCGGGTCCCGCTCCCGACACCAGGGCTTTCCTCAGCTCATCCACGTATTTTTCTTTCTCCATCGCCATGTCATCTGCTTCTCGGCCAATCTCAGACTCAGAAACTGTTCCAGTCCACGCTGACTGACCATCAGTAAGAGTAACAACAAAACCAGATCCTAGCGTTTTCTCCCAAGACACTTGTAAAAAATGAGTTACATTGGGTTTGGAAGCAAAATAGACTCTGCTTATCTTCTCCTCCATTTCTGGTTACCTCTCAGTGACCCCACTTCCGGTCTCCCCCCTGTTCTAATAGTGTTTGTAAATTGGATATCATGTCTGCATCTTGTACAGCAAATAACAACTAGGAAGAGAGTATGCAATGTGTTAATTATTGAAACTGCACTATCAATTTGATTTGAAACTGTCTAATAACTATTTGTTTCTCAATGAAATTGTGAAAAATAACGATTCAAAATTTATGGAAAAAATAATTATATGCAGCAACACTAATATAATGCATAGTGAGATTTAGCAGTTGACAAACTTTTCCATCTAATTGGGTTTTTATTTTAGATGGTAGGAACAAACATTAAAACTATATAGCTAAACAGATAGTAGATTTGGAATCTGTACTTAAGTCACTTCCCCTAAGTTCGGTCTGATCACTACCCCTTTTGTACCTGTAGTCTTCCAGGCAGACTAGTTCATCCCAGTTAACTGTTGCTCCCTCTCTCAATCAAGAGAGTAAGAGAGAGTATGTTCTCATACATTTGGGTCTAGCAAATTGTGTCAGCTTACTGGCTTTCCATCTATGAATTTCGAACTTGTCCAGGTGGGTCTGACTTGAGTCTGGCTGCTTTGCTCTGGTTCATCCAGCTTCAGTCTGTGGAAGTGAACCTACTTTGTCCCTCTGGGAATATGTTCTGCTCCTGGATCAATTAGGTGGGTCTCACATCTTGCCCCTCTGCAGAGAGTTCTGCTGCAGGGTTCCACAGCAGGCCTGTCTGATGGAGGATGTTCCACTTATATGCCAGGCCTGGGCACTAGCTGGAGTAGAATTTGACGAATGCGGGGAAGGTCCCACAGAAATGCTGGGTCTAGGCACTGGGTGGAGAGAAATCTTTATTTGTATGTTCACCAACAGCAGTCCTGTCTTCTAGATTGGATATTGTCACTGCATTCAATTGTCTTACTGCACGTACATTAAATGATATTTTTGATTTCTGGGATATATATTTGATAGGTTTTTATGTATTTTATGTCTTTCTTATTTTGAGTTTTCATGAATTCCATCATTTTTCCTAGGCCCTCTTTTTTTATTTGTATGTGCCCTACAGTGACCAAACATGTCTTTCATCATGGTCAGCATCAGTATAAACACTTGTGCAATCATTTTTGATTCATTCTTTTTTCTAGAGTCTTATTGATCTGCTTTATTACTTCTGCTGTTACTTATTCAGAGAGTTAGGTGGTGGCTTTTGAATTCTTTCACCTCATTGCTCCATGAAACTTGCATTTGTTGAGTTTTATGTCTTGGAATGCATCATGCTTCCGTGTCTTTACATTTTATATTCTTTTATGTTTAATTCCTAAGTTCATGATTGTGAATTGCTTATGGGATGTGGCTTTATTGCTAGTATGAAGAACAATTAAGAAATGTCAACTTCTCAAAGAT
>NW_004524787.1:1689093-1694619 GCF_000260255.1 Octodon degus | reverse complement strand
GGCGGGCGGGGTGGGGGAGGCACTGCAGAGTGGTGGGGGGCGGCCCGAGGGGCTGGGAGAGGGTCCGGCCCACGCTGCGCCTGGGCTGGGACTCTGAAGTTTTTAATGGAAGAAAATATACCATGTCTTATGAGTAGATTGTAAGTCAAAGATACAGTATAAATCTTAAAACAAAATTTGAGGAATGGATGAAAAAGATGTGTTATTGTTATACAATGGAGTACTACTCAGCTATAAAGAATGATGAACAGGAAACCTTTACATTTAAGTGGATGCCACTTGAAGATATATTTATAAGTGAAATAAACCAGACCAACATGTCTAAATATCATATAATCTCCCTAGTATAGGAACTCAAAAGAAGAAATACAAATAGAAAGGTATATTACAAGTAAAAGGAAAGCAAGAACTTGAGGACTAGACAAAGAAGAGAGAGGAAGGAGAAGAGCTATGAAACATGACAGGGGCAAGCCACACTGTTGTATGTACAAGATGGGTAAGGCAATGATCCTGAGAATTTTCAGAAGATTTTTGAGTCTTACAATTAAGTGGAAGGATTCTCACCCTATCTATATATGCTGGTACCTGTGAACTAAGCAACTGCACTAAAGATGGCAATTTGTAATAGTAGGTTCATGCTTGGAATGCCTGTCATTCTGGTCTTCTAAATGTGTGTTGCTTGTCATGACATGCAGCTCTCTGCCATGCTGCCTCTCAGGTAGATGATTGTTTAAAAAGCAAGGAGGTGGTGAATGAAGACAGGAAACACGAAAAGGAACGTTGCAGGACTGTCCTGCTCCAATGCTGCATATGGTTAGATTTCTGGACTTATGTGTAAACATATATAATTCTTTATTCTTATTTTTAATATATTTTAATTTTTTTAATTCCTTTTCATCATATTCTGTAGGGACTTAAAGTTTATCATATCAATACTTGATGAAAATTACCTGTTCCATGTTATACCTAAGATGTTTGATATTCAGACAGATAGTGAGGTTAAGCTCAACAATCTTGGTTGTATGGTAATAACAATAAGCTTGTCTTCTGGAGGGTTAACAACCTAAGCTTGCAGACAAAAATTTAGAGAAAAAGGAGGGCCCCAAGGAAAGCCAACATTTTGGCCCTAGCCTTCCAAGGTCAGTGAAGACTCAGGGCATAGGAGAACGTGTACTATAACATCATGTAACTCAGTTGTGTCCCATATTTTCTGATCAAGGAGATTTTGTGGCCAGAGAGGAAAGTGATTGATGATGTAGTATGTAAATAAGGAGAGTCACATGGGGAGAAAACATTCTCTCAGTCTTTCACAGAGAGCACATTGGCCAAGCAATGGCCATGACTCATCCACATGGTTGACACTGACAAAGGATCCACAAACTGCAGTACAGGGTTTCAGGATAAGTCCCTAGGTGATTTAACTGACTTTACCAGATACAAAAGCTACATTTCTTGTTATATAGGTCTTGCTTTATTTTGGTCTTAACCATCCAGTAGAAAAGTATAAAAATGTATTATAAAAAGTAAAGCCATATTAATATGCTGAGTTGTAAAAGGCTCAATGAACATCTTCTGACATTCCCAGTCTTATGGAAAACCCACTAATATTATGGACTACTGAATTATTTTGGAATATTTTGGTGAATTCACATACCTCTAATATTTAAATAAGAAAATTAAACAAAAAATGGGATATCATTTTGTATCTGTATACTCTAATTAGTCAGGATAGCTATACAGCTACATTCTCTTAACTCAATGAATAGAAAGATTTGTAATAATGTTTGTGGACAAGATATCATGTCTGCATCTTGTACAATGAATAACCACTAAGATAACAACATGCAATATATTAATTATTGAAACTGTCCTACTAATCAGATTTGAAACTTTATCATTGCTATTTGTTTCTCAATAAAATGATTTTAAAAATCTAAAAAAAATCCATTCTTTTGGATATGAGATTTGGAAACATTTTCTCTCAGTGCGTAATAATATCATTAAAAAGGTTTCCACAGAGGAGTTTTCTCATTGCTCCTTTTAAACATGCTTCTCTTGGGGCCAAGAATGAGAACACTTCATTCATGGAGCAGTAAGTCCCACAGATTTTTCCAAGATGATTTTTGTAGAAGTTTCATAGCTTCACATTTTACATTTTACCCATTTTCTATTTTGAGTTTATTTTATATACAAACCTGACTTCTAAGATTTCTTTCTTATTGATGTCCAGTTCATCCAATGATATTTGCTTAAAAAGTTAGCCTTCTCCCATTAAACTGCTTTTGCATTTTAGTCAAAAATCAGTTTGGAGTTGGGGAGACAGTTCGGGGGAATAAGCACCTGCTTCGCAAGCACAAGGTGCCAAGTTTGATCTCAGTTCTGGGGACACCCTGCAGGCCCAGGATCATGGTGGTAGTACATGCCACATCTGTCTTATGTTTGTTCATTGATCTGCAAACTGCACTTCCTTGGTTATTGGACATATTCTTTCAAAATTATTTTAACCATTCCTGTCATTTTGTGTTTGCACATAAATCTAAAAACTTTGTGCATATCTATGAAAAACATTCTTTTTAAATTACCATTCACGTTCCTTTAAATCTATACATCATTTTGGAGAGAACTGACTTGACATGTGTAGTGCATTGAAATTTCCAATCTGTGAAGAGAGTATGTCTGACTATCCCTTGGTCTTTTTTAATTTGTTCCATTAACATTTGTAATTTTAATATATAGATCCTGTGCATATATATTTACCTAAAATTTTTCTTCTCTGGTGTAATCATAAATGTTCAATTTTTTTATTGTCTCAGAATTCCTGTGACACTTCTCATTTTTATCAGACTATTTTTTCTATTACCCACCTGGTGTAAGTTCTAGTTGTCTTTCCTCAAGTTTACTGATTCTTCTTTTATCTCCAGTTTTATATTAATTTTACCTCAGATCATATATTTTTTGAACCAATTTTCTAACACAGGGCCCTGCGTTTACTAGGAAGGCACTTATGCAGCTGAGGTATCCCTGGCCCCAGATTTTTGTCATGATATTTTTCAGTTATAAAAGCTTCCATGTGACTTAGAAAAATTGCTTTATATTTATTTATTTAGATCTATTTTCCATTTGTTTGAAGATAATTCATTATTTTTATTGAAGCATTTTAGTATCACCACTTAAAATTCATTTCAAATAATTTCAATATCTTATTCATCTCAGTCGTGATATCAGTTAATTGTATTGTCTCGTTCAAGTTGTGATTTTCTCTCCTTCTTTATATGATGTGATTTCTTACTGCAACTGTTAATTTATATATTACTAGCTTAATTCTAAGGTTTTCTGACACCTTCAGTGAAAGTGTAGCACCTACTCTCCCCATGATTCACTTAAAATAAAGGAGTTTTACCTAACTACTGGATCCCATTAATACCAAAGATGTAGAGAAAGTTTGGTACCATTTAGTCTCATTATGTTTCCTATCTTTCAAGTTCATTTATGGTAGATAGTGAGTGACACTCACTTTCTTAGTGGTTTTCACTGACACTAGTCTCATACAGAACCATAGGGTCTATTAAATAGAACAATTTCACCTCTAGTTTGTTCAGTTTCATTGCTACCAGGTTCATATGTGGATAGACTGATAATATAATGGTCAATAGTAATAATTCATAACACCAGATGAATGTAGACAACCAGCTGATCATTTGAAGTCATCAGAACACCATCTGCTTCTTCCTGGTATGAGGTAAAATTTATCTATTTGTCCAGCACTACCAATATTAATCTGCCAGGATAATCAGAATAGTACTTGCTTCTGCCAGGTGGGATGTGGAAAACAGCTCTCTGTTTAGTTCTATCAATACTACACTATGAGAACAGGAGTGTTATCTACTTCTAAATGCAGTGGATAAAATATCAGTCCTTCTTACTTGAATATATTAATTAACTTTACTCACCAGCATAAAGAATTATCCCTATTTCTAAGCATGACATATTCTGTGCCTCCTCTCTTTGTGAGACTAGAATCAAGAATTCCTTCAAATTATGTATCAAAGCCCTGTATTTGTATACCCTGTGGGATAGACAGTCATCTTTCACCTCTTAAGTGCTACTGTACACTGAAAGTGCTCAGTGCATCTTGTTCTACAGAATTAGTTTGAGAGGTATTAATGGTAGTACATAAGGCATGACATTTACACATGTCTTCTGACTGAATGTGCATATGGAGGTGTTCTCTCTCTCTCTCTCATATGTTTCTAAAAAGCTTAGTAATACCTTTTGTTATATGCATTTTTCTTGCTTCCTTGTGATACGATATTGGAAATTTATCCTATCTGCAAAGTCCTTGGCCTCAGAATAATGAGGAATTGAAGAACATTCACATTTTCTGCCAAATCAGTGATTTAAGAGTATGAGAACTAGGCTATTCTGTTTCTGACTTAAAAGGTAATAAAATGTGGGGACAGCCAGTGCTGCTACCTTGCAGCTTACTGTGGATTTCCTTAGTTCCAGTTGAATTAATTATTGACTTTTTTCACTCATGATAATATGAAGTCTTCTGCACAGTGAAGGGTAGAAGAATAAGAATGAGGACCTAGACCGTCTTGGCTTTTACTGCTGTTTCATAAATGCAATGGAATGTTAAAGGCTTTGAGGAAAGTTTCTATTTAATGCTCATAGTAGTCCTGTAACACATTGCTTTCTGTCTTTCAGATTTCCTGTATAAACAAACACAACACTCACAATCAGAAAATTAATAAATACACAGTTTTGTTTTCCTCTCTGCAAAATCATGGAAATCTTGTTTCAGCATTTCATCTTTCAAGCATCATTTTTATCTCATATGCATTATCTCCATGTCCTTAAATATTTCTTAAAACTATGATTTAAACAAACACAAAGAATCCATATACGAAGGTAAAATAGTTTCATTATTTATTCTTCTCTCAGAAAATATTTAGGATAAAGGATCATCAAAGGAAGAGTACAAAGAAATACTATGGGACAATTAAAATTATGGTTTTTGGAGTACCTGATATTCATAAAAATTCTAATGATCTAGTGAAAAAAGCAAGCTATGTAAGTATGAAATATATCCCCAAATATGTAAGGTATAACACAAATCTATTAACAAGGGAAAATCTACACAGCTAACATTTTCTTGTATGCCTGAATGATTTCACATTAAGGTTAGTTACATCTTTTAGTTCACTGAATATTTGAAAATCTTTACAATGTCAATGAGTTTCTTTTACATTCAAAATAATTATTAAAAATAAGTTTCAAAAATGATCAGGTAGGAAATATAAAGAATTTGAATCAAGATGGTGGACTTTGCACGGCCTTTTCCTTCTCTCCTATTAAGTCCCTTAAACTGAAAGAACTCATTTGTAGAACATTTTTGTGTAAAACTCATGTCTCTCTGTCTCAGTCTCTCTCTCTCTCTCTCTCTCTCTCTCTCTCTCTCTCTCTCTCTCTCTCTCATTGTGTGCTTTGAATTTTTTTTAGGCATGATTGTGATGAATTCCTGGA
>NW_004524787.1:1682177-1688993 GCF_000260255.1 Octodon degus | reverse complement strand
TTACAAAATCTAAACACAGAAAATTATATATCTTATATCTTAGTCATTCTCTCAATATGGTGATTTGACCTTCAGGATAGAAACTGTGAAACCGGTTGGGAAAGATAGATTTAAAAAGGAAAGAAATTGTAAGGAAGACTGAAGGAAAAGAAAATTATGGAAAGTTTTTAAACTGTGAAAATGATAGAAGACAAACAAGAGAAAAGAAAATCAAGATCAGAGCAACAAGAATATTAGCAACATGGTTCACACTGATTAAAAAATGTCAATCAAGAAAATGGAAAGAAAACCCCAAAAATTAAAAATGAAAAAAAAAAAAAGATAAAGTGTCCTTTTCAGGCATACCTCCCTTGTCACTGGTAGACAGTGTGGGCAGATAGAGCTCAGATCCATGTTGTAGAAATCTGTCCAGAGTTATGGTGTGGTAAATGGATAATCCCAAGAAGTCTTTAATTTCTCTGAATTTTAGGCTATTTTCTAGCTGTAAGGTCGAAACCCAATTTGTTTAGCCTGTTACATTTCATGTTCCTCCTGCTCAATTCCTCCTGTTCCTCTATTTCATTGTCCGTACCAATTTGAACTCAACTCTGACCTTCTGCCAACTAAATATTTGTTCTACTTCACTCTGAGCCTCAGAATCACTAGAAGGAGCATATCAGATCTTAGCTCTGTGCTTTGTTGTCCTCTCTCCATAATATCTACTGGCCAATCATATTCTCCTGGGTTCATTTCAATCTGAATTACTGACTAGCCACTGATGTATACTCATCCACTGTCCTACTCCACTGGCACATTTCTCCTTGGAGGTCTCCAGTGTCACCATTAATCACCATGCATGTGAATGTCTGAGCCACTAATCTAACACAAAGAGTCAGTTTCATGATACAGAATGTATCCACTGCATCTCTAAGAGTTTCTAGAATCACAGCAGTTCTGACATTGCACAAAATTTCAAATCTAAATCCTCCTCTGAGACTTGTGGCATACAATGGCACAGGTTAAGCATTCCAGTTACAAAAGAAGGAACAGGGAAATAGAAAGGAATAGGACTAAAGGAAGACTAAAACTAGGCAGGGTAATATTAAATCCTGTAGCTCCATATCTAGTATATGGGGTAAGTAGTAGTGTAAGGTGATTTCCAAAGGGCTTTATTAGTCTCACCACTGTAACTTAACTGATTTCAACACTCATAATCACTCTCTTTTTAAAGTCTGTGATTTTCCTCAGAAGATGCTCCATGTTCCTGGTACTCTCATGATTTGGGATTTCTACTACAGTTCTTATTTCAGTCTCACAGCTTCATGCATTGCTGTCACAGTAACACACTGTGTAGCCTCTCAGTGTTTGAGATCTAGATGGAAGCCTCTATGACCGAATAATTTCACATTCTTCTTATTTGTAAAACCATCACCCTGTAAAATGTCATAAAACTTAAATGCCAGCTTGAGCCATAGCCAGGCCACTTGGATTATTCCAGCAACAACCTATGAGTGCACAGGTGGCTGAACTCCATTTTCATGAGTGGTGTTGAGTGAGCAGATTTTCACTGGTACTTCTTCTCAAATCAGTCTTTCAAATTAATTTCTCCTTTTATACCTTTCAGACTGCAAAGAATAAATTTATGAGATATCTTCAAGCCATCTTTTCTATAGTCTTCATGCAAATTATTTGGCTTTTTAAAAAAATCACTAATGTTTTCAAAAGTCACACTCTTCCTAGCCTCAACTTTAAATGCACAAATTTTTCACATTATCCAGTTGTTTTTATGCTGTTGATTTTCTTTGTAAATTTTGCTAATAGAAGCCAACAGTACCCATGCCATTCTGAAATTGAATTGACTTGAAATTTCTTCTAACAGGTCAGTTTTTCCACCACCTTTAAGTTTAGGTTAGTACAAAATGTAGACAAATTATCTTTCAAATTGTAACATCTGTAGCCTGTTGTTCATGGGGCCATTGCTCATATATCTAAAACTAAAGTTCATACCTGATGAGCTTGACATTTACTCTCATGATTGCTGTCAACATTTTTGTTTTATGATCTTTGTCCAGAATTACTCATTAGGTCCTGTTTATATCCTTCTAGGTTGTCTTCAGACCTTTTGAAACTATGCCCACTAACCACTTTGAAAGGCTTTTGAGCAAGATGGGTATAGCATCTCATTTTCCTTGTATCAAGTTACTATACTCACTGTGAGTTTCAGGTATTTGTTCCTGCAAAGAAAACTGATTAATACAGAAAATTGAGATGTGTATGTTTTTACCCTCAGTTTCAGGGCATGTTGTTCATGTTCAGTTGACTAAATGACAGAAATAGTATGGCAAAAGGACTGGTGGAGCAAAGATTCTCAAGTTTGCAGTTAGGTAGCAGGGACCAAAGGAAGCACAAGAACAAAAAAATATATCCTCCAAGGCCATGTCTACAGTGGTTCACATTCTCCAATATAGCACTCCCTCCTACCAGACTTTTAAAATATGAATTAACGGAAGGATTACTCCACTGATGAGTAGTTTGCCACCATAATCAAATCACCTTCCAACAATCCACCTCTGCACACAATAAATGTTTAGGAGCTATTTTATGTTTAAACTGTAACAGTACTCTACTCCACAAATTCTTTTTGGATCATGTATATAAAATCATTATTTGTAAATTATATAATTTATAAAAGTATAGAACTTACTATATATAATATATAACATATATGCTGTTAATATATTGTATATTATGACATATAATATATACTGTTCATATATATTACTGTTTATATAACACTTTACTTATATTTTCTAATTCATAGCCATTTAAAATGGATATAGATAGACAGATAGATAGATAGATAAATTCTGCTCCCATGAATGTTACCAGTGACTTCTTAAAGCCACATCCAATACTGTCATCATTGTTTGGACCTTTTGCATTATTTGATATTGTTGAAGAAAGGGCTAAGATTGATGTCATGACAGTTTAGAGTTCATGCGACTAACTCTTTATAATGATTGATACATGTGTCAACTTGGGAAGTTTAGAAGTTGAACTAAGTGTATAGGGCCCTCACTTTACAAACATCCTCACCCTATGCAAAAGGATGGCACAGATGGTATGAATGCTACACCCACTCTGGAGTGGGGTAATCTGTTTAAAATGTAAGGGAGGAAAAGAAGCTTGCTTTTCTCCACTTTTTCTCTTGCTTTTGCAGTCTTCTGCCATGTTCAACTGTTGCACCTATGCCAAGGCACCCTGCCTTGGAGCCATGGAATTACAAACAGAAATCTCCACAAAAGATGAACTATATAAATCATTCCTTCCTTAATTTGGGGCATTGAGAATTTTGTTTTAGCAATGAAAAAAAGTCACTAAGACAGAATTTGGTACCAGAGAAGTGAGGTAGTTACTGTGAATATATGTGACTATGCTGCCCAAAAGCCCTTGGAAATGTCTTGTGGAAAGAATTTGGAAGGGTTCAGAGATGTCACCTAAAGAGTGCAGATGGAAACTGTTGGCTACTCTGTATGGGAGATTCTGGTCAGAGCTCAGAAGACCAGAAAACAAATAAAGACCAGGCTCAGGAGGTTTCTTTTTAGAAGAAGAACTGTATTGATTGTTGGGCTCTAGAAATGTGTGTTATGACTTGGAAGAAAGTTTATTGGCATTTTGCTCATGTTCAGATACTTTGCTTGAGACTGAGATTAAGGGTAGCAGACTAAGTAATCTTTTATTTTTATTTTTATTTTTTGTCGGAACCAGGGACTGAACTCAGACCCTTGCACTTGCAATGGAAGTACTTATTCTACTGAGCCATCTCCTCAGCCCTTAAGTAATCTTGTTTAAGACATTTCGAGGACCTTCTACTTTGAGGTGGCAATTTGGCTACTACTGGGAGCTGTTAGCCAGATGTATGTTGAGAATAAAAATCAAAGAGCTCAGCAGATGTTTTTATTTTTATTTTTTATTTATTTATTTTTTTAACATTTATTTATTGTATGTGTGTGTGTGTGTGTGTGTGTGTGTGTGTGTGTGTGTGGCCAGCTCAGCCCACCAGGGGGCGCAGCTGGCTGGCATGTGGTGCTGGGGGATCGAACCCTGGTCCCTGTACTTTGCCAAGCTTGTTCCAAGTAGGTGCTTTAGACCACTGAACCATCTCTCCAGCCCAGCAGATGGTTTATAGTGTGCTGTTTGACCAGAAAGGAAGGGCCAATAAAGCTATAGGATGCAAAGACAGAACAGAGAAGATCTTGATTGCTAAGAAGGAACAGGAGAATAGACAGCCTGAGGGTGTCACTAAAAGCAGCAATTCTCCATCTTTTGCAATCTCTAAACTGCAAACTTGAAAGAACTTGCTTTGAGAAGAAAGCCACAGAGCATCATATTTCACAATGGAGGGCTGGGCTGGCAGTTCAGTAGAATAAGTGCTTGCCTGGCAAGTGCAAGGGCCTGAGTTCAATCCCTAGTTCTGAAACACAAAACAAAACACAAAAACAAACAAACAAAAAACAACAATGGAGGCAGCATAGAAAATTTGTTTCTCAAATTAGGATTCTGAGTGGCCAGAAATCCAAGTGCTTAAACTCTACAGCCCAGAGAGAGGAAGCCTGGTTACTATTTTAGGTGCATGAAGAATAGAATGCAAGACTAGAGGTATATGGGTAGCTTCCACCCTGGTTTCAGAAGGCCTGGGAGGCCAGGCAGTGTGTAGAGAGGGCAATGTGTGAAGCTATGAGTGTGAAGCTAAATGTGCAGTGGAGACACCAGAAGTTCGCAAAAGCCAGAAACATTTGTAATCTAAGGAGAGCTGCAAGGAAGGAGCAAAGCAGATCTAATATAGAGGCTGTGAGAGTTGTAACCAAGAGTGACATTGGGAAGGAGTCAAAAAGCCCTTGGGAGCTCAAAATTTGCTATGGATTGCTTCAGATGCTGGATGTGGTAATACAGGGCTTAATGTTTCCCTTGCTAGATTTTGAGCTTCCTTTGTTACCAATGCTTTGTATCCCCATTTATAATTTCTGGAATGAAAACGTTTATCATGTTTCATTGAATGTTGGAAGTGTTTTGCTTTGTCTTCATTTGCATAATGTCTTGCAGCTAAGAGTGTGCCTTATATCTCAAAGGAGACTTACAGCTTGGACTTTTCAGCAATGTTAAAACTGTTAGGATTTGGCAACTTTTAGAGATGTACTAAATGCCTTTTACATAAAAGGATATATATGAGTGTTTGGGAGGCCAGGGACAGAATGTTCTAGTGTAATACAATATTGATAGACTAAATACTCGTTCTTAATGATTGCTAAACCTGTGTTATAATATTCAGGTTGTGACATGATAAGAATAAAACTGTCTTCACATCTGGAGAGCAGTGTAAAGAAATGTGCCTGGTTGCCAAGTCAACAAGGGTGGATTGTAATGGTAGGCACACTGCATCAACTTAAGAAGTTTATAAGGTTTTTCATGTCATTTTAAATCTTAATAAAATATAAAATTTCGTAATATGTAGAGTAAGCTCATATAATCATTGCTGATAAAATTTTCAGAAATAATTTGTATAAAAAGTTCAGTATCTGGTAATTAATTCATTATACTATAACTTTTACAGAAACAGATTCTCATCACTCTATTCTTTTAATTTTGTGAAACTTTAAAAATACAGAAAAGTGCCATGTTCTGTAGAAGTCTTATCTAAGTGACTAATCAGGGGTACAGGATACTCACTTTGTAAACATGCTCATCCTGGGCAAGAGGAGGGAAACAGATGGTGTGGATGCTATACCCATCCTGGTGGTGGTAGCCTGCTTACAGTATAAAGGAGGAAAAAAGGTTTGTTCTCCAATTTTACTCTTTACTGCTTTTGCTATCTTCTCCCACCTGGAAGTGTTGCTTTTGTATTCTGATACCCTGCTTTGGAGCCAACTGATTATGGATTGAAACCTCTACAAACTGTGATCTTAATAAGCCTTTCCTTTCTTCATTTTGGACATAGAGTATTTTGTCTCAGCACCGAGAGAAAAGTAACTAAGACACTCGTTATTTGAATCAGGACAAGATAAAAGAGAGATTACTGGGAACTTTGCCTAAAATAAATAATGACTGCCCCTAGTATAGACACATGGAAAAGAAGTTTGATTAATCTCTCTGCACTAAATTTCCCAATCAGATGTGAATTTTGCCTAAAGAATTATTGACTAGATAAAGTGACAATGATGTGTTTGGTCACTCTGGAAGGGAGTCTAAGAGAAGATAAATTAGAAAATACATTCCCTGTTATATATGATCATAGTTTAATATGTATATGCTCTGTATGCCTATAGCGTGATTTTTCATCTTTTGATGGTATGTATTCATTACAAAAGAAAAGTTATTTAAATCCATGAAGAAGCATGAGAACATTATTTTCCTATAAATGAATAACATTTAATTAGTAGTGTTTTTTACCTCTCATCATTAATTCACATGAATTTTCCTTATTAAATAATTCAAACTCTCAAAAAATAAGAAAAACCTAAACCATGATTAAATTAAATGTCACATGTGTATCCAGAGTTTTATTGCTTAAAGAAAGTATATTTACACATCTAATTTCTTTAGATCAGAAGCATACGGAAATAGATTCACGTGGTGTGCTTTACAGCAATGATTCTCAAACCGAGCCCTGTGGAAGTTTACAAAGCAGCACGTTTATAGAATATACCAAGATTTTCTGAATCAGAGCCTGAGGAGCTTGTGATCAGGAAATTGTGTTTCACTTTATGCTTTTATCAATGGAAAATGGGAATATACTTTTTGAAGTTTTTATTTTATTTTATTTTATTTTATTTTATTTTA
>NW_004524787.1:1661216-1673580 GCF_000260255.1 Octodon degus | reverse complement strand
GAAAGAACTCATTTGTAGAACATTTTTGTGTAAAATTTCTGTCTCTCTGTCTGTCTCTCAGTCTCTCTCTCTCTCTCTCTCTCTCTCTCTCTCTCTCTCTCTCTCTCATTGTGTGCTTTGAATTTTTTTTAGGCATGATTGTGATGAATTCCTGGAAGATAGAAAGCAGATGGAGCCTCTGTGGAGGAGGCTGCTGGGCAGCTGGCAGCCAGAGAAGAGGAGGAGGGGAGCTGGTCTGTTTGGCTCAGGTTTGAGAGAAACAGTCGGGGGCGAAAGAGAAAATAAAGGAGAAAGCCTGTGTCAGTGCGGACCTAACTCAAGCACGCGCGCTGACCCTCCCCACTGACGCCCGCGAAACGGAAGGCAAGACGGCAGGGGGCGGGGCCGAGGTACAGGCGGGCTCTGAGCGGGCGGGTTCCCTAATCCGCAAAAACGCGGTTGCAAGCTGGCCCAAACCGACTAACGCTGCAAAGGCCAGGCCGCACTAACTCCTCAGAGACCTGCCGCCACCGCTGCCGCCTGCACCTTTGCCATTGCAGCTCATTTGCCTACCTTCCCAGTCGTCTCCTTCTTTGTCGCCGTGCCGCTACCTCAGCAGCATCGACAACAGATAAGTGGCGGATTCAGGAATTTGGGGTTGGGAGTCTGGGCAGGCGCCAGGAACCGACAGCACACAAGAGCCCGCCATCTCTCTTTAGCAACCACGGCTGCAGTGCAGTTTTTAGCCCGTTGTGGCGTTCGCTTGAGAGGTGCACGGTGTCCCAGTGCCCGGAATCAAGAGCTGGAGCTTTTCTGTCAATCCTGTTTCAAGCACTAGGGAGGGATCTGGTCTTTGAGATCGTGAACAAAATTATAACCTCATTTTGGATAGTGTTGTTATTTTTGTCAGCTGAGTTAAGCAAACGGCAACTTTGCCAAAGCCTTCTTAAACCCTTAGCATGTCTCCTCCAACGGTGCCTCCGACAGGGATAGATGGCGTGTCTGCATACCTGATGAAGAAAAGGCACACCCACAGGAAGCAACGGCGCAAGCCCACTTTCCTCACTTGTAGAAACATAGTGGGCTGTCGCATTCAACACGGTTGGAAAGAAGGCAATGAGCCGGTGGAGCAGTGGAAAGGCACTGTGCTTGAGCAGGTTTCTGTAAAGCCCACATTGTACATTATTAAATACGATGGAAAAGACAGCGTGTATGGACTAGAACTACACCGGGATAAGAGAGTTTTAGCGCTAGAGATTCTTCCTGAGAGAGTGCCAGCTCCTCGTATTGATTCACGCTTGGCAGATTCCTTGATTGGGAAGGCAGTGGGGCATGTGTTTGAAGGCGAGCACGGTACAAAAGATGAATGGAAGGGTATGGTGCTGTCGCGAGCACCCGTGATGGATACTTGGTTTTACATCACCTATGAGAAAGATCCGGTCCTCTATATGTACACCTTGCTGGATGACTACAAAGATGGTGACCTTCGAATCATTCCAGATTCCAGTTACTATTTTCCTACAGCAGAACGGGAGCCTGGAGAAGTGGTCGACAGCCTCGTGGGCAAGCAGGTGGAGCATGCCAAAGATGACGGGTCCAAGAGAACTGGCATTTTCATCCATCAAGTGGTGGCCAAGCCGTCTGTCTACTTTATTAAGTTTGATGATGATATTCACATTTACGTCTATGGTTTGGTGAAAACCCCGTAAGTTTATTGTGCTCTTTACAACAGTGGTGGAGTTATTAGATGTAAAATATCTTGTTTTCTTATAATTGTATATTTTGAGAAGAGTTTTGACTCAAAAATTCAGAAAAATTGGTGAATGTTGTTGTGTCTCCCAATCTTGCATTGTCTACTTTCACAGTTTTGGCCTAATATACTTTGATATTTATTCTGTATTTGAAATTTTTAATTGAGTACAAATAGAAAAATAAAAGTGCAACCTTTGGAACAATACAAAAGCAAATCAACTCCACATCATGTCCTTCTTCCCCACGTTTTACTTGTCTCTTTTTCTTCCCAGGTAACAAGTATTGAAAATATGATCTATATCTTTTTTTTTCTGTCCTCTATGTTTGTTTCAGTAGTTTCCCTAAAAAAATGACAAGTTTGCATACAGATGTCATCTCTCCAGACTAGTAGATAACAGTCCATAATTCTGTCTCTGCATCTATCTTTCACTCTTACACTCCTGTTTACTATTTCATATACAGTATATGTTCAAGTGCCAAAAAAGTATTTGACCATCTTCTATAGCAGTTTATAATGCTTTAAATCTGAAAAGTGAAGAATTGCATTGCACTGTTTTTCACTTTAATTGGCTTTTATCTGATTTCAATGAGTATTTTTTTTCTATCACGACATTTCATTTTTATGATTTGACAATTACTATTCTTTTTTTATTGATCTATTGAATTGTTGATTTTTCCTTATAAAATTGTAGAAATTCCCATTATAAAGTCTATTTAATCATTTTTAACTCGTTATGGTTTTTCATTATATCATTAATCTTAACTTTATTTTTTTAATCTTAATTTTATTGATGACATGTTTTGCTTTATAATTTATAAAAGTTTTAAGTAGGCCATAATTGTCTTTATAATATTTTTTTTTTGGTTTCTTACCTTTTTCAGATGGATGCCCCTAACCTGTCATACAAATGTTCACCTACATTTTTTAATAATTTTATTGTTTTTAAAGTTTAAATGTTTCATCCATCTGAAATTTATTCTTTACGTAGTTTAAAATAGAGATCTGACTACACTTTTGTTTACATTCATGGACTATCTGATTTGTACCAATTTTGAAATATCTGAGCCAGTATAACATAGATAGAATTACAGAGGCAGAACAGAGATTTTAGAATCTGGTAAAGCAAGTTTTTCATTAGCATTTTTTAATCATAAAATTTTTTCTTGACATTTATTCTTTCATATGAAAAGTCAAATTTTTTGACAATTAAAAAGTTTCATGTCTTAATCAGAGTTGCACTAAATTTTGCATTCTCCTTTCAAGAAATATTTAATAATATCGTAAAACTCAAGAATTTTGTTACATTATTGAAAATTTTACTCTTGTTTCAATAATATTCTTCGTATCATTTTACCTGAATTGATTTTGCAAATATTTTTATACACATCAAATTGTAACATTATG
Source organism: Octodon degus (assembly GCF_000260255.1). Taxonomy (NCBI): domain Eukaryota; kingdom Metazoa; phylum Chordata; class Mammalia; order Rodentia; family Octodontidae; genus Octodon; species Octodon degus. The sequence continues at coordinate 1,670,444 of NW_004524787.1, read as the reverse complement.
AATTGGACAGCTTTTTCTTCCTTATTTGTAACTTGTTATTTTGGATAATAAACTTACACAATGTTATATTTTTGTCTTTTATCCAATGATTTTTTTCAATCCTAAATTACAATAGACATTTAAAATAGAATATTTTGGGTTTTCCAGGTATATAATCATTCCACATGTATCTAGAGATTATTTTATTTCTTCTAATGTTCATATTGATTATTATTACATTAGCTGGTTTCTTCAGAACAGTGTTGTATAACAAGAATGACACACATACCCATCTTATTTTTATTTTTCATGTAAATGTCTTTAGAATTTAGTGCTAGTATGATATTTGCCATTGGTTATTGATAAATAGTCATTAATGTGTGTAGAAGTTTCTACTCTTCCTGTTTTATTTAGTGTTATTATTATAAGTGGCTCCTATATTTTATCAAATATCTTTTCACACATATTGTTAAAATATATCATTTTTCTTTTCCTTTAATTTCTTGATGTAATGATTTAGGGTGGTTGGTATTTGATCTTGAACCAAACATGTATTTCAGAAATAAATTTCACTTGGCCATAGTGAAATAATCATGCTTTACAATACTAGATTTTATTTACCAATATTTTATTTAGAAGTATTTTATTGCATTCCAAATTGGAATTAATATCTTTTCTTATGCACTGTAGATTGTTTTGTTATTAAAGTTGTATTAGCTTTAAAAAGTATGAGTTGATGAGTTTTCAATCTTTTCCTGTGAATTGAAATAATTTAAACAGCATTGGATTTTTTGCTCTATAAAATTATCAAGTAAGAAGGTATAAAACAATTTAATCCCAGTAACAATTTGATTTTAGATCTTTAATCAGTAGTCTAAGTTGCTAAGTGGTAATTAGTTCATTCAAGTTTTAGTCAAAAAGTAATATGTATTTTGTGTAAGGTACAGTTGCAGGCTGTCTATTACCAAGCTTGTTGAGAGTACTATTGGGATGCTATGTCTTCACATTTTTCATGCAAATTAGATCTGTCCAATTCTAACAATGTAGTAAAATCATGAGTTACAATATTTTAAATTTTTGTATCATGTTACTCATTTAAAATTTATAACAAAATACAAGAAATTATAAAATGTAAAACAAACATCTGTTTACCTACACCCCAAATTTACAAATGTCAACATTTTAGGATGTATGCTTTAGATTTCTTGTGAGTCATGAAATTATTTTATGTGTTTACTAAAAATATATCTATTACCAGTAATTGTATCAATTTTTCTATTTTCAAAAAATTCAAACTGAATAATCAACTTTAAAACATGTGGAATTTATTTTGAGTTTTATTGTAGGTATCTTTTCTCTCCATTTGAATTATGTCAAGGAAATGATCAATAGCATAGACCTTAAAATGTTAACTACTGCTCACTTTTAGTATGCCTGACACCCAGGGTGATTTGTGCCTATCCACATCCTTGAGAACTGAATTAAAAAGAGAAGAATCTCAATTCATACAGAATTCACATCCTAGTTAGAAGAGGTCATATATGCACCAGTTGTCTCTAATGTCTAGGCCAGACTCTGACATTATTTTGTTCTTGTGTCATATAATATTGGGGTTATTCTACATTTTGATACCCAGAAGAATGCTAGCTCTAATCTTAATCTTAATTGTCTGAAAAATGTGGGATATGGCAGTGGAAATAGCAAAAGTCTTCCTCACTTAGACAAGAAAAAATACTCTCAAATTTGGATATGCATATGAATGATATGGCAGACAAATAGTATTGTTTTCTGGTTCTTGCTTTCCCACTGGGCCACAAGTCATGAGTTGTGTGTTACATTTTTTTTTTCCTTTAGGACACTGAGCAATAAAATTAAAACAAAAAATCCATGACCTAGGTTCTAGGATATATAATAGAAACTACTAAGAGATTACTTTTGCTTTTCACCATATACAGATGGTAGTACATTAACTTTTTACTTAGTAAGTTATTTACTTATTAATAACTGTTTATTTATTGTCTTTGAAAAATATGCCATTAAAGAACTTTCTTTTTAAAAAAAGACTTTATGGTGTAATTTAGATATACCTCAACATTGTTGGTTAAAAGGAATGTGTTTAAAAAGATTTCTGAATTTGTATCATACCAGAACATGCTCAATTTAAAAGCCCAAAACCAAAATAAATAAAATTTGTTTGAAAGTGAAAAAAAAAAACCAAACACCTTCTCTTAGAATCTAAATTGTAATGGATGAGTGGGGACATCTGTCACAACTCTTAGACCACTGGCCCTCAGGCTTTGTTTTGGCCCATAGCACTTTGAGTATATACAAAAACCTATAGTTTATTACAAAGTTTGTCTCTAGTTTTAACTTTGCTTTAGAAATTTACTGTACAACATTGAGCTAATGTAATGGGCAGAGTACAGGGAAAATCTATAGAGAATGCTGTGTTCATTAGCAATGCTTCTAGCCCTTACATTTCTCAGATCCTAAAAAAGAAGCAAGTATACTGGTGTATTTTACTATAATTTATATCACATAAATTAGCTTTAAGTTAGAGGGAGTGAATAAAGGGAGTGACTGGGCAGTGAATAAAGATGTCAAAGTTGCTATTGTCATGAAATTTGTCATGAAATTTGCATCCTGCAGGAGATTCTCATTCCCTACTCTGTAGGCCCCTTAGCCTATGTCTAGCTCTTAAATTTTAACAAGGTATCATACTTCTCTCATATTCTGACACATTTTCAGAGAAATTTTTTCTAGTGTTTCAGATATTACTTTTAAGAGAGGAAAATGATTAAAAACACCCTTCCTCCCATACATTAAAACTTACATCACAGTTGCTGAAAATTGATGCTTATGTCTCTTCACACATTACCCTATAATATATACACCATACTGGGGTGATTGCTTTGAAAAGCAGCAAAGTATGGTAAGTAAACACAGGCAGATTTATAACTTGGTTGTACTGTTTTACATAATGGACAGAGAAGGCATTATGATTGATTTCATTTGAATTAATACTGGATAAATTGAGAAAGAAAATCCTCTTACAGAAGCCTTAATTTTCTTGTTAGAACCAGGTGTGGCCAGAATGGGACTGAGTAAGGAAAGGACCAGTAGGAAATGAGGTCAAATACTTAAACTGACGCCAGAATGTTTTACTATCTTATGGACTAATGCTAGAAATTTTGATTTTAATTGGAGTGGGATGGGAAGTCACCAATGTTGAGCAGAAATATAGCAGTTGAACTTGTACCAATTGTTGAATAATCTGATTTGAAATGTCCCTTTCATAATGCAATAAGATCACATTCATGATTTATCAACATTGTCTTACTGGGCTTTCGGTTTTTTTCCCTTTGAGATCTCTTGAGATACCATTATCTCTTATGAATCCTTACCCTGGATCTTCCAGGTAGACGACTCTAACTGTTGCCTTTCTTCAAATAAGGAGATCAGAGTGATGAATTATTTTTTATTGTTAATTTTATAGAGAAAGAAATAGCAATGAAAGAGTTTCAAAACAGGTTAATAGGACAGGTAAAATAACTAGTACATTGCATACTGTTGTTTTCATAGTAGTTATTCAGAGTACAAGATGCAGACATGATATCTTGTCCAAACACTATTAGTACAAATCTTTATTCTCATTGAGCTAAGAGAAAGTAGCTGTATATCTATTCTAACTATTTTATGTACACAGATATATATGTATATATATAGATATAGATATAGATATACAGATTTTTTTTACTACAAAATGATCCTTAATTTATATCCCATTTTTGTTTAGTTTTGCCAGAGATAGGTATTCCATTGCCATTCAAATACTGTAAGTGCATGAATTCAGCAAAGTAATCCAATATACTCGAGTAGTCCATAATAGTTGTGGGTTATCTGTAGGACTGGAAATATCAGAAGTTGTTGAATTGAGGCTTTTAAAGCTGAAATAAAGCTATGTTATTATGTTGAACTGTAGGGGACTCAGGTCAACGAGGTTTGAAATTGCCAGTCAAGCGGAAGACCCAATACTGTTATGGACTACTGGGCTATTTTCGAATATTTTGCTGAGTTCACACAACTATAATATTTAAATGACAGAACTAAACAAAAAAGGGGATACAGATGAATGACCATTTTGTATCTGTATACTCAAAATGGTTAAGATAGATATATAGCTACATTCTCTTAATTCAATGAATAGAGGGATTTGTTCTAATAGTGTGTAAATAGGATATCATGTCTGCAACTTGTACAACAAATAACCACTAAGAAGGCAGTATGCAATGTGTCAATTATTGAAACTGTCTAACCAATTTGATTTGAAACTCTCTCATTGCTATTTATTTCTCAATAAAATTATGAAAAAATAAAAAATAAAATATTGTTAGAAAATAGGATAAAAAAGCTCAGCATATTAATATGGCTTTAGTTTTTATGCATCCTCTTTAAATATTTCTGCTGGATGGTAAAGACCAAGATAAATCAAGATATATATGACAGGATATGTAACTTTTACATCAGACAAGGTCAGTGAAATCCCCTCAGGATTTATCCTGAAACCCTGTACAGAAATTTGTAGATCGTTTCTCAGTGTCATCCATATAGATAAGTCACAGCCATTGCTTGACAAATTTGTTCTCTGTGAAAGCCCGAGAGAATGTTTTCTCTCTGTGTGACTCTCCTTATGCACACTCTATATTGTCAATCACTTTCCTCTGTGGTCTCATAATCTCCTTGATCAGAAAATTTGGGACAACACTGAGTCACAGGATGTTACAGTATAGGTTCTCTTATGTCCTGAGTCCTCATTGACCTTGAGGATTTAGAGCCACAACATTGGCTATCCTTGTAGCATTTCATTTTATTTAATATTGTAGTCTGCAAACTTAGGTTGTTAACCCTCCAGAAGAGAAGCTTAATGATATTATTACCCTAAAACATGGGCAGTTGAGCCTGAGTTACTTAAGTAACTGTCTGAATTTCAAACACTTTAGACATAACATTGAACAAGTATTTTCCATCCAACATTGATATGCTAAACATTAAATACCTGCAGAATGTGAATAAAAATAAATAATAAAAAATAGTAAAAAAATAGAAATGAACAGTTACATATTGTTACACAGAAATTTAGAAACCTAACCACATACAAAATTTTAGCAGGACAATCCAATGACTTTTTTTCTTGTCTCTTGTTTTCATTTACCACCTTTATTTTTTTTAAATTTACTTTGACAGAGTATAGCAGTAATTGATATGACATTAAAAGCAGTACACATTTAGAAGACCAGAATGACAGGCATTCTAAGCATGGCCCTAGGATTACTCACTGCTATCCTCAGTGCAGTTGCTTAGTTCACAGGTATCAGCATACATAGTTAGTTAGGATGATAAGCCTACCAACTAACTGCTAGTTTGAAAAACCTGATGGAGATTCTCAGGATCATTTCCTTAAACATCTTGTGTTATAAATGCATGTTTTTCCCCTGTCATGTTTCCTAGTTTTTCTCCATGCCCTCTCTTCATTGTTTAATCCTTAAGTTCTTGCTTTCCATTTAGCTGTATTATACTTTTCAATTTTTATTTCTTTTTTGATGTCTTACACTAAGGAGACTATAGGATATTTACACATATGGGTCTGTTTTAATTCACCTATAAGTATATCTTCAAGTTGCATACACAAATATGTGAAGGCTTACAGTTTATCATACTTTATAGCTGAGTAATACTCCATTGTATAAAAACTCCACATCTCTTTCATCCATTCCTCATGTGAGGGGCATTTTGGTTGCTTCAAACAATTGGCTGTCACAAATTGTGCTGCCATAAACATAGGTGCACATATATCACTATGTTATGATATTTTCAGTTCTTTTGGGGAAATTCCCCTTGGGTATACCTGAATTAAATGGGATTTTTAGTCCTAGAATTTTAAGGAGTCTCCACACTGATTTCCATAGTGGTCCCACCAATCTTCATTCCCACCAGTAGTGGAGAAGGGTTCCTTTTCCCGACAGCCTCTCCAACATCTGCTATTGGTTGATTTGTTTATCATAGTCATTCTTTCTGGGATGAGATGGTATCTCATTGCTATTTTAGTTTGCCTTTCACAGATGACTAGTGATGTGGAGCATTTTTTTCATGCATTTATGAGCGTCTAGAATTGCTTCACCTGAGAAGTATGTACTCATATTGAATGTCCATTTCTGTATTCAGTCTTTAAATTTTGGGGCCCTAATGCTTTTCAGTTCTTTATAAATTCTAGAGAGAAGACCTTTGTCTGAGTGCCTATTAGGTAAGATATTTTAAAAATTTGTGAGCTGTCTTTTCAACTTTGTTGGTACTTTCTTTTGACTTGCAAACACTTCTGAATAAGAGGAGGTCCCAGTTCTTAATTCTTTCAAGTATTACCTGTGCCTTTTGATTTTTGCTCATGAGCTGTTTGCCTACAGCTATATCTTCAAGAGTTCCTCCTGCTTTCTTTTCGTAAGATTTACTGTTTCTCCTCTAATGTTTAGATCTTCAACCCATTTTGATTTTAGTTTAGCGCATGGCGATGGACCTGGGTCAAATTTTATTTTTCAGCATGTAAAGAGCAAGTTTTTCCAGCACCATTTGTTAAAGAGGCTACCATTCTTCCACTAAGTATGTTTGGACCCTTTGTCGAAAATGAGGTGGCTGACTGTATTTATAGTTGCTTCTGCATTTATTAATATATTCCATTGACCAGCAGGTCTGATTTTGTCCAGTACCATGCTGATTTTATCAAAGTAGATTTCTAGTATAATTTCAAGTCAGGAATTGTAATGCATCCTGCCTTGTTTTTGATGCTCAGAATTGTCTTTGCTATTCTAGGTCTTTTCTGGTTCCAAATAAAATCTTAGGAATGATTTCTCTATGTCTTTGAGTTATATTGGTGATATTTGGATAGGGATTGAGTTAAATCTGTATAACAACTTTTGGAATATGGCCATCTTCACGTTTTTTCTTCCTATCCATGAGCAGGGAATACCTTCCAATTTTCTGAAACCCTCTATGACCTCATTTTTCAGAGTACTGTAATTTTCATATACTATGTCTATGATTTTAATCTGTCTCATTACTGTTTATTTCTCAATAAAATTATGGAAAAAAGAAGAGAGAGAAGAAATGAACAGATTTCTAGAAAGGTACCAATTACCAAAACTGAATCAGTAAGGTATAACAACTCTCAGTAACCCAATAATAGCCAATGAAATAGGAAATGTAATTAAAAAAAAAGCTACTGACAAAGGAAAGGGCAGGTCTTGATGGATTCACCACTGAGTTGTACAAGAAATTAACAAACTATGTAATCGCTATACTCTTCAAGATCTAAAATAAAATTGATAAGGAATCAATCCCCCTAAAAACAGTTCCTTTAGGCATGTATTATACTGATACCAAAATCAGGGTAAGTCATAACTGAAAAAGAGAACTACAGGCCAATCTGTCTCACGAACACAGATGTGAATGTCCTCAGTAGGATACTCACAAATATAATACAGCAAATCATAATGATTATATAACATGAATAGGTATCATTCATCCCAGGGATGTAAGGATTGTTCAATGTAGGCAAATCTATAAAAATGAGATTCAAATCAAATTGGTAGGACACTTCCAATAATTAACACGTTGCGTACTACCTGCCTAGTGGTTATTTGTTGTACAAGATGTGGACATGATATCCTATTTACAAATACCATTAGAAAAAATCACTCTATTCATTAAGAGAACGTATCTATCTATCCTAACCATTTTGAATGCACAGATACAAAATGGTCATTCTTCTGTATCCCGTTTTTTGGTTTAGTTCTGTCATTTAAATATTATAGGTGTGTTAACTCAGCAAAATAGTCCAAAACAATTCAGTAGGCCATAATAGTATTTGGTTTTCTGCTTGAAAGGCAATGTCAGAAATTGTTGACCTGAGTCCCCTACAGCTCAAAATAAAAACAAGGCTTTACTTCTTATAAATCGTTTTTTACAATTTTCGGATTGATGGTTAAGACCAAGATAAAACAAGACCTATGCAACAAGAGTTTTAGCTTTTGGATCTGATAAAGTCAGGCAAATCCCATCAGAATTTATCCTGAGACCCTGTATCTCAGACTGTAGATCCTTTGTCAGTGTTAGCCATGTGGATAAGTCATGGCAATTGCTTGGCCAATGTGTTCTCTGGAAAAACTTGAGAGAATGTTTTCTCTCCATCTGATTCCCCTTAGGCACACACTACACCATGTGTCACTTTCCACTGTGGCCCTATAATCACCTTGATCAGAAGATTTTGGGACAAAACTGAGTTACATGATGTTACAAGTTCTCATATGTCCTAAGTCTTAATTGACCTTGGAAGGCTAGGGCCAAAATGTTGGCTTTCCTTGCCACCCTCCTTTTTCTCTAATTTTTGGTCTGCAAACTTAGGTTGTTAACCCTCCAGAAGATAAGTTTATTGTTATCACCATACAACCTAGGCTGTTAAACTTAACCTCACTCTCTGTCTGAATATCAAATATCTTAGACATAATATGGAATAGGTATTTTTCATCAAGTATTGATATATTAAAGTTTAAGTCCCTAGAGTATGATGAAAAAGCATTTAAAAAATTAAAATACATTTAAAAATAGGAACAAAGAATTATAGAATTCATGTTTACACATAAATCAAAAATCTAACCATATAAAACATTGTAGCAGCACAGTCCCGCAGCATTCCCTTTCCTGTCTCCTGCCTTCATTCACCACCCCCTTCCTTTTTGAATAGTCATCTATCCAAGAGTCAGCATGGCAGCAACTGGCATTCCATGACAAACAGCCCGTATTCAGAAGACAAGAATGAAGGAACTCCAAGCATGAATCTGCTATCACAAATTGCCATCTACAGTGCAGTTGCTTAGTTCACAAATGGCAGCATATATAGTGTCAGGATGAGAATCATTCCAGTTAAGTGCTAGATTCAAATATCTGAAGATTCTCAGGATCATTGCATTTTTCAGAGTACTGTAATTTTCCTTGAAAAGATCTTTGACTTCTTTTTTTTGACATTTGTTCAAAGTTTTATTGACAAACAGATAGCAATGAGACAGTTTCAAATCAAATCGGAAGGACAGTTTCAACAAATAATACACTGCATATATTCTTCTTCGTGGTTAATTGCTGTACAAGATGCGGACTTGTGATCCTATTTACAAACACCATTAGAACAAATCATTCTATTCATTA
>NW_004524787.1:1640237-1653472 GCF_000260255.1 Octodon degus | reverse complement strand
TAGCTAATGATTCCAGAACTATACTGAATAGTAGAGGTGAGAGAGGTCATCCTTGTCTTTTACCAGATCTAAGAGCAAAAGATTTCAGTTTTCTCCACTTAGAATTATGTTAGCTGTTGGGTTTTCATAAATGGCTTTTACCACATTGAAGTGGAGACCATCTATTCCAATTTTCTGTAGGACTTTGAACATGAATGAATGTTGGACTTTGTCGAAAGCATTTTCTGCATCCATTGAGATGATCATGTGGTTTTTAGTTGTCGCTTTATTGACATAATGTATTACATTTATAGAATTTTTATTATTGTCACATCCCTGGGATGAATCCTATCTGGTCAGGGTGCATGCTCTTCTTGATGATTTGCTGTATTCCATTTGCTAGGATTTTACTGAGGATTTTGCATCTATGTTCATGAGGGAAATTGGCCTGTAGTTCTCTTTTTTAGTTGGTTCTTCCCCTGGATTTTGTATCAGTATAATGCTTGCCTCCAGGAATGCTTTTGGGAGAATTTCTTCCTTTTCAATTTCATTGAAGAGGTTGCTTTGTATAAGTACTACATTTTCTTTCCACTGATTGTAGAATTCAACTGTTAATCCATTTGGACTTAGACTTATATTTGTAGGTAGGCTTTTTATTACATCTTCTATTTCATTAGATGTTATTGGGCTTTTGAGAGTGGTTATATCTTGTTGATTCAGTTTTTGTTAATTTGTAGTTTGCTATGAATCTGTCCATTTCATCTGTGTCTTCTGTTCTGTGAGAGTAAAGATTCTCAAACTAGCTATTGATAAGCTTCTGAATTTCCACTGGGTCTGTGGTAATTAAATCCTTTTCATTCCTTATTGCTTCTATTTGAATTTTTTCTTTTCTCTTTTTGATGAGGTTAGCTAGGGACATATTGATTTATTTTTATATTTCAAAGAACCAGATTTTTCTTTCATTAATTTTTGAACTGTTTTATTCATCTCGATTGAATTAATGTCTGTTCTAATCTTTATGATTTATGCCCATCTTTTGGCTCCGGCTTTTGTTTGTTCTTACTTTTCTAGTTGAATGTGGAGCTTTAGGGTGTTTAATTTTTCCTGTTCTGTTTTCCCAATGTGTGAGTTCACAGCTATGAATTTCCCTCTGAGAACTGTTTTCTTCGTATCCCATAAATTCTGATAAGTTCTGCTTGAATTTTCATTGAATTGTAGATATTGGTCAATTTCCTGCTTAATTTCATCTGTGACCCATTGGTTGCTGAGTAAGGTGCTGCTTAATTTCCATGTATTTAGGGTTTTTTTTTCTGGTTTCTTTTGTCATTTATTTCCAGTTTCATTGCACTGTGGTCAGATAATACGCATGGGATAATTTCTGTTTTCTTGCATACACTTAAGTTTGACTTATGGACCAGTATGTGATCTATTTTAGAAAATGACCCATGTACAGCTTTAAAAAATGTGTATTCAGCTTTGTTTGAGCAGAACGCTTGGTATATGTCCACAAAATCCATTTGTTTAAAGCTCTGGTTCAGTTCTGCTACTTCTTTGCTAATTTTTAGTCTGGTTTATCTATCTTTTTGGGATAAGGGTGTGTTAAGGTCTCCTGTTGGTTTTACTGGATATTGGATTTCTCATCTCCTTTAAGATTTGTTTTATATTAGTGTGTGCTCCCTTGTTTGGTGCATACATATTTATGAGTGTTACCTCTTCCTCTTGAATTTTTCCCCTAAGCAGTATGTAGAGGCCTTCTTCATTTCACTTGATCATTATAGATTTAACGTTCAGACTGAGAATAGGATTGCTACCCCTGAGTTTTTTTCTGAGGTGCTTTGGTGTGTAGTATTGTTTTCCATCTTTTGACTTTCAGCCTGTGAATGGCTTTATGAGTTAACAGTGATTCTTGTATACAGCTCATTGTTGGATTTTGTTTCCTAATCCACTGTACCAATCTATTTCTCTTAATTGGTGAATTTAGTCCATTTACATTGATGGTAAATAGAATTGAGATGTACTGACTTACGATTGAGATGTTATTAACCTTTTGTTGTTTACTCCTTTTTCTCCTGTGCTTAATTGTTTGTCCTATTTAGTTGATTGCTTCTGATCTCATTCATGGAGGTCTGATCATTTTGGTCCCTTTTTAAGAACATCTTTCAAGATCCTGTGTGGTGTTGGCTTTGTCATTGTGAAATTATTTAGTTGTTCTTTGTCATGGAAGTATTTCACTTCCATCAAACTGGAAAGAGAGTTTTGTGGGGCATACTAGTCTGGACTTAAATTTGTTTTCATAGAGTACTGGAAGTACTCTGCTCCATGCTCTTCTTGCCTGCATGGTTTGTGAAGAGAAGTCAGCCATCATTCTGATGGGTTTTCCTTAGAATGTGATCTGCTTCTTTTCTCTAGTGGCTTTCAGTATATTATTCTTATGCTGGATTCTGGGATCTTGACTATTATATGTTTCATTGTGTTTTTAATCGGGTTGAGTTTTCTTGGTGTTCTATATGCTTTGGTAACCTGAATGTCAGAATGTTTCCTCATATTTGGGAAGTTTTCTGCTATTACTTCTGCCCACATTTTTTTAATGTCATTTGTATTGACTCCTTTCTCACTGATGCCTATTAGTCTCATATTGTTCATCTTTGCCTCATCTTGCAAGTCATTAATTATTTTTTCTGTGTCCTAGCTGTTTTTGAGAGATCTTTTCTTACCTTTCAGTAGCTGCACCATCATCTTCAAGATCTGAAAGTCTGTCTTCACTGTCACTCAAATGGTTTTGTATGCTTGTGATTGAGAGTTTAAGTTCCTCTCTATCTCTTTTACTCTGCTTCATGCAGTCTATTTCTTTCCTCTATTGTTCATTCAAGGAATCTGTCATTTTTCTTTTTTTTTCTTTCTTTTTTTTTTTTTTTTTTTCGGAACCAGGGATTGAACTCAGGCCCTTGTGCTTGCCAGGGAAGCACTTATTCTACTGAGCCATCTCCCCGGCCCTATTCTGTTGTTTTTCTAATGTCCTCTTTTTTAATCAGTCTTCTTTAGAAGCAGTTATTAATTCTTTTAGTGCAGATTTGTTTTTTCAGATTGGTTTTCCTCCCTATGTTTCTGTATTTGATTCTTTACTTCAGATGCTTTGAGTCAGATAATTCTTTTTTTTTATTTCAGAGAAGATTTCGTTTCTGAGTTCCTCTATAACATTTTGCTTTTGCTTATTTACTTGCAACTCTATTTATTCACACATTTCAGCTGAGCTAGTGTCCTCTGCACTTGTTCTGGGTGGGCATTGGGTTTCCTCCATATGTTTCTGCATTTGATTCGTTAGTAGATGCTATTAGTTCAGGTATTGCTTTTTTCATTTCCAATCTGAGTTCCTCTAAACCTTCCTGCTGTTTCTTTATTTCAATGCTGATTCATTGATTTCAGCTGTGTGATTCCCAATTTTTCTGTGTTAGTGGTCTCGATACTGTACTTAGCTCCTTCCTGCTGCTGCCCTTGGAAGTGTACCTGTTTTGCCTCTGTGGCAAGATGTTGTAGTCCTGGACTAGCTGTGTGGTTCTGTCTACTAGTCTTTCTGCAGGGACTGCAGCTGCAGAGTTTTACCCCAGGCCTGTATGCCAGGCTTGAACTGAGTCTGAAGGGTACAAGGTGGAGAAGGGGGTAGAGAAACTCTCCTACACACTCACTGGGCCTGGTCTAGAACTAGATCTGAGGGTCTTGAGAATGCGGCAGAAGTTCTCAGTCACTGGGCGGGAGTGGGAGTGATTGCAGTTGTGGTCAGTGCCTTCTCAAGGGGGTGGAAGAGAGTCTCACCCACGCTGTGCCTGGGCTTTGACCCGAGAGTTCCCGCTGGCGTAGGGTAGCCGGAAGTTCTCCCACACACTCATCAGTGCCTGTGCTAGGGCTGGATCTGGTTGTCCTGAGAACGCAGCAGAAGTTCTTACTCTGTGGATGTGGGGGTCTCCGCGGAGTGGTGGTGGGGGAATAAGAGGGTGGAAGAGGCTCTCACCCACACTGCGTCTTGGCTAGGTGCAGACAGATCTCACCAGCACAGGGTAGCTGGAAGCTCTCCCACACACTCACAGGGCCTGGGCTAGGGCTGGATCTGTGGGTCCCAAGAATGCTGCAGAAGTTCTCACTCAGTTCTGGGTGGGCTCAGGCCCTGAGATTGCATTTTGCTCCTTATCTTTGTCATTTTATATATCACTGTCCTTTTACCTTTGGTGTAGAGGTTTGATACAGTTATAACCTTAGCACCTACTAAAATTCATGTGCTGATCTACTAAGTTTGAGTTCATTCAGTTGTGCTTGGCTTGGATTTGGTTCCTGTGCTCTATTCCTTCCTCCTGTAGCCCTTGGAGTTGAACCTGTTTGCCTCTCTGGCAAGATGCTCTGTTCCTGGATTAGCTGGGTGGTTTTGATCCCTAGTCTCTCTGCAGGGAATTGAGCTGCAGAGTTTCATGCCAGTCTTGTATGCCAGGTCTAGCCTTGGTCTGGAGATGTCCAGTGGGTGCAAGGGAGCGCAGGGAGATGCTCTCCCACACACTCACAGGACCTGGGCTTCAGTGGGTCTGGAGGAGTCCCAAGAGTGTTCAGTAAGTTCTCACTCACAAGGTGGGCTTGGGCTGGCTTGAATGGGATGGAAGGGTCCTGAAAGCGAGGCCAAAATTCTCACATGGACAGGCTAGGTTTGGTCAGGAGAGGTCCAGCAGGTGCAGGGGTGCACAGAAGCTCTCCCACACACTCATAGAGCCTGGGCTTAGGCCTTTGTGATTTAAATGTATTACTTAAATTCATGTATTTGGAAATTTAGTCTCCAACACTAGCAAAGGGAAGTAGAACATAATGGTTGGCCTGAGGGCTCTATTCTCATAAGTGGATTAATGTAATTATTGTGAAAGTAATTCTGTTTTTGCAAAAGTATGTTTGCCATAAATATAAATAGGCTCATGTTAGGTTTAGAGTTTGGCTTTGAGTTCATGTTGGGATCCAAGTTTGGTTTTAAGATTAGAGCTCAGTTTGGTTTTAGGGCTTGGATTATGTTTTTTCTTAGGGTTTAGTAAGGATTATTTTTATTTTTATTGTACTTGTTAAAATTAACTTTAGCTTTGTTTCAGGTTACGTGTAAGTATCAGTTTCAGATTAGGGTGAGTGTTACTGTTCAGGTTTGAGATAGTGTTAGAATCTTTGTTTAGGGTTCAGATTTTGGTTAGGTTCCTAGTTGCATTTAGTATTAATTTAAGGCTTACCCTACACAAACATCTCTTTAACTCTTTCTCATTTGACTTTTTGGGTGAGTATTATGAGGTACTCTTATAATTTATGTGTTCCATACCAAATCTATTCTCCTTTAACCACTGATAACAACAAACCTGAACCTTTATTCTGACACTAACAATAGCCCTTATTAATATTAATGAAACCTAAGGATGACTCTTTTTTCAAATCAAATTGGTAGGACAGTTTCAATAATTAACACATTACATACATTCTTTCTAGTGGGTACATTGCTGTACAAGATGCAGACATGATATCATATTTACAAACACTATTAGAACAAATCCCTCTATTCATTAAGAGAATGTAACTATATATTTATCCTAACCACTTTGAATACACAGATACAAAATGGACATTCATCTGTATACCCTTCTTTTGTTTAGTTCCGTTATGTGAATATCATAGGTGCATTAACTCAGCAAAATGTTCTAAAAGAGTGCAATGGTCCATAATAGTATTGGCTCTTCTGCTTCACTGGCAATGTCAGAAATTGTTGACCTGAGTCCCCTGCAGCTCAACATAACACCATGGCTTTACTACTTATACATCTTTTTGTATTTTTCTGCTGAATGGTAAAGACCAAGATAAAGCAAGACCTATGCAACAAGTGCTGTAGCTTTTGGATATGATAAGGTCAGTGAAATCCCCTCAGGATTTATTCTGTACCTCAGATTTTAGACCCTTTGTCAGTGTCAGCCATGCGAATGAGTCACAGCCATTGCTTGACCACTGTGCTCTCTCTGAAAGCCTGAGAGAATGTTTTCTCTCCATGCGACTCTCCTTAGGCACACTCTACATCATCGATCACTTTCCTCTTTAACCCCATAATCTCCTTGATCAGAAAATTTTGGACACCACTGAGTTATGTGATGTTACAATACAAGTTCTCATATGCCCTGAGTCTTAATTGACCTTGGAAGGCTAGGGCCAAAATGTTGGCTTTCCTTGCAGCCCTCTTTTTCCTCTAATTTTGGTCTGCAAACTTAGATTGTTAACCGTCCAGAAGAGAAGCTTATTGTTCTTACCATACAGCCTAAGCTGTTAAGCTTAACCTCACTCTCTGTCTGAATATCAAGCATCTTAGGCATAACATGTAACATGTATTTTTCATCAAGTATTGATATGTTGAACTTTAAGTCCCTACAGAATATGATAAAAAACATTTAAAAATTAGAATACATTTTAGAAATAGATATAAATAATTACATACCTCTTATGTTTACACATAAGTCCAAAAATCTAACCATATACAACCTTGAAGCAGGATAGCCCCACAACATTCCTTTTCCTGTCTCCTGCCTTCATTCACCACCCCCTTCTTTTTTTTTGTGGAACCGGGAATTGAACTCAGGGCCTTATGCTTGCCAGGCAAGCACTTATTCTACTGAGCCATCTCCCTGGCCCCGCCACCCCCTTCTTTTTGAATAATCATCTACTTGAGAGACAGCACAGTAATAACTGGCATGTGATGACAAGTAGCCCATATTCAGAAGACCAGAATGACAGGCACTTCAAGCATGAAACTACTATTACACATTGCCTTCTTCAGCGCAGTTGCTTGCTTCACAGGTGTCAGTATATATAGTTAGTCAGGGTGAGAATCTTTCCACTTAAAACCTAGATTCAAAAATCTTCTGGAGATTCTCAAGATCATTGCCTTGCCTTTCTTCTCCATATAACTGTATGGCTTGTCATTGTCATGTTTCGTAGCTCTTCTCCTTTCCCTCTCTTAATTAGTTAGTCCTCGAGTCCTTGCTTTCCTTTTACTTGTATTATACCTTTCTATTTTTATTTCTTCTTTTGAGTTCTTATACTATGGAAACTATACGATATTTACACGTGTGTCTGGTTTATTTCACTTATAAGTATATCTTCAAGTGGCATCCACTTCAATATAAAGGCTTAGAGTTTATCATTCTTTATAACTGAGTAATACTCCATTATATAAAAATACCACATCATTTTCATCCATTCCTCATATGATGGGCATCTCAGTTGTTTCCAAGATTTGGCTATCACAAATTGTGCTGCTATAAATATAGGCATATATATACCACAATGATATGATGTTTTCAGATCCTCTGGGAAAATTCCCAGTAGAGGAATAGCTGGTTTAAATTGGAGTTCCAGACCTACTTTTCTAAGGTGTCTCCACACTGATTTCCATAACGGTTGCACCAATCTACATTCCCACCAGCAGTGAAGAAGTGTTTCTTTTTCCTCACAGCATCTCCAACATTTGTTTTTGGGTGATTTCTTTATGATAGCCATTCTTTCTGGGGTGAGATGATATCTCAATGTTGTTTTAATTTGTATTTCATGGATGGCTAAAGATGTGGAGCATTTTTTCATATATTTATTCACTTCTTTAATTTCATCCTCTGAGAAGTGTTTATTCATCTCAGATGTCCCTTTCTGGACTGGGTCTTTAAATTTTGTGTCCCTAGTGTGTTTTATTCCTTTATAAATTCTAGAGAGCCGACCTTTGTCTGAGTACTTTTTTATCTAAGGATAACTATATGCAAACCAATGATGACACTGCTCCATGCCAATTTTGTTACAATCATGATTTACAAGAGAATAGCTTAATATTTTAATACATTTACATGTTTATTTTATAATCTTCTTCCAGAAAATGAAATGTAGAAGAGTCTATGTAATCTGTCCACACTTTAGACATGCAAAGAATCTAGTAGAGGACATGGATCCCATGAAAATTTCCATTTGAAAGCTCTACCCCAAGGGCAATGTCTCATGTAAGTCCAAATTAGGCATCTACACTGGGAAGCCCTAAAAGTCATTGGTGGAAGCTAGAAAGCCTGGGATATTGGAGTTCAGAATCTGTGCCAGCAGGCTCAGGGATTTGCACTGGAGACAGGAAGTGATGCTGAAGATGAAGACCACAGTTCCTAAAAAGTGCACAGCAGTCATCCCTGAGGAGGATCCAAGTTCCTCTGACAGCAAGGAGAACTGAATTTCTAGGAAGGAAACTGAAAACAAAGCTTTTCCTGGGAAGTTAGAAGCATACAGTCAACCACTCCCATTCTCTTTCTATGCCATTTGCAACAATTCTCAGTTGAATTTTCTAAACCAGAACTATATTGGCTCAGTTCAGCTGTGTGACTGCACTGAAATTGTCCATTAGTTAACTCACCACAGGGTGGTTGTTCGAGTTTGTCTTAGATTTGTATATTGTGTTTTTGTTCAGGAAAGGTTAATGATAGTTTTGGGTTAGGTTTCAAATGAGGATTAGTTTTGGATTTTAATGATGAGATTTTCATTAGGGTTAAGTGCGAGAATCAGGCTTACTTTATTTTATATATTATGTTTTGGATTTGGCCTAGATATAAAGTTAGATTTAGATGTAGAGTTTAGGTTCAGATTAGTGTTAGCATTAATGCTAGGGGTCAGGTTAGGGCTAGTTTTAGTATTATGTTTAGTGTTCCACTTATATTTATGTTCAATTTTTTCAATAGTGTTAAGTATTTTTAAAAGAAAAACAAACAAAAATAACCCCCAGTAAAACAGAATTTAAAAACAAGATAATAAGGAATTAAGAATGGTTATTATATGTCATATTTTATCTTTCCAGTTGTTATTCAAATGACAAGATATAGGCATACAAAATTTATCAAACAATACAAGCACAAATCATTCCTCTCCATGAATTAATGAATCTCAGTGGTCTTATTATCTTAACTAGTATATATGTAGATATAGATATTCTTATATATCAATATCTACCTCTATAATTTTCTTCCCTCTTTTCTCCTTTAATCCATTCCTGTTGTTGTTTCCTTTTTAGCAGTTTCTTTCCTCTCAAGCTATCTATTGTACATTCTGGATCTTATTTAGTATTTCAGATTCTTACACTAGGGACAAAATAAGATGTTTACATATACAAGGCTGATTTATTTCATGTATGAATGTGGGCTCTAGTTGTATCCATTTACCCATGAAAACCTCCAGTTTTTTCTTCATAGCTGAGTAATAGACCATTGCATCAAAATATCACATCTTTCTTATCCATTAATCAGCTAATGGGTATTTGGGTTGTTTCCAAGATTTAGCTCTTACAAATTCTGCTGCCATAAAAATGGGTGCACATATATTGTGGTGGTATGATGTTTTTAATTTCTCTGGGAAAATACCCAGAAGTATACTTAGATCAGATGGAACCACAAATCCTCAATTTTGAGGAATTTCCACAGTGATTTTCCCAGTATTTGTAACATTCTACATTCCCACCAAGATTTGGAATACTTTAAAGGCTTGAAATACTTCAAGGTAATTCACAGTCTAGAAGTCCTTTGTTTGCAGGACAGTTGGTTAAAATTTTTCCCACTCTGTTGGGTGTCTTTTCATTCTTTTTGTGATATTTTTGATGTGTAGTCTTTTTAATAAGATGAGATACTAGTTGTTGATTCTTTGAAGTACTTCCCATGTACTTTGGCTTTTGTTCATGAAATCTCTTCCTATCCCTATGTCATCAGATTTCTACTTATTTTCTGCTCCAGCAGATTTAGTGTTTCTGCTCTAATATTTAGATTTTTGATTCATTTTAACTTTACTTTAGCATATGCTGATAGACATGAGTCTAGTTTTTGTCTTTAGGATCTGGAAAGCAAATTGTTCCAGCACAATTTATTAAAGGCTATCTTTCATCCAGTGAACATGTTTGGTCCTTCTGTCAAATGTAAGGTGGTTGAGTGCTTTTGCAGCTGGGTCTGGGTTTTCAAGACAGGGATTCCAATGTCTTCTGCCTTGTCCTTCTTATACAGGGTTGACTTTGCTTAAGTCTCTATTTCCAAATGAATTTTAGTGAAGTTTTATCTAGGTTTGTGTTTTAATGGTAGTTTGATAAAGATTGCATTAAATCTGTGTAACAATTTCAGTAGCATGGATATATTCACAATATTTGCACTCCTTATTCATGAACAAAGAATACATTTTCTTTTTATTATATCCTCTTCAATATCCTTTTTCAGGCACTCTAATTTCCAATTATATAGACATTTACTTCGTTAGATTGATTCCTAAGTATTTCATTTTTTGTATGCTATTGTGAAGAGTGTTGTTTTCCAAATTTTGCTCTCAGTAAGTTTGTTGCTTGTGTACAGGAATACTAATAATTTTTGAGTGCTATGGAGGTCTTTTGATGGAGACCCAGTCCTATCCCAGGTCCGGTGAGTGTGTGGGAGAGATTCCTGCTACCATGCGCCTGCAGGACCAGTCTCAGGCCAGGCGCAGCATAGGCCAGACCCTCTTCCACCCCTTGGGATGCCCCCAACCACACCACAGCAACTCCACCACCCCGCCCACCGAGTAGGAATTTCTGCAGCGTTCCAGGAACACCCAGACCCAGTCCTAGGCCAGACCCAATGAGTGTGAGAGAGAGCTTCCTCTACCCCTTACTCCACTTTGCCCCCTCCAGGCACTACTCAAGCCTGGCATAGATGCCTGGGGTGTAACCCTGCAGCTGCAATCCCTACAGAGAGTGTAGAGGATAGATCCACCCAGCTTGTCCAGGAGCAGAACATCTTGCCACAGGGGCACAACAGGTTCACCCTCAAGGGCAGCAGAGGGAAGGAGCTGAGCACAGCAGCCAGAACCAAGCCGGACACAGGTAGATAAGTCCAAACTTTGCAGAGCTGCAGCTGAACTTCAGTACGTGCGAAGGGTATAACTACAACAAAGATCTACAACAAAGGTCACAAGACAGTGCTACACAAAATGACAAGAAGGAACAAAATGCAACCTCAGAAACCAAGCCCACCCATAACAAGTGCAGAGGACACTAACACAGAACAAATTGCTGAAAGCAATGAATCAACAGCTTCTGAAATAAAGAAACAGCGGCAGAAAGGTATAGAGGAACTCAGATTGGATATAAAAAAAATCTCAGTTAATAACATCTTTAGTAAAGAATCAAATGCAGAAAATTATGGAGGAAACCCAGTGCCCATCCAGAACAAGTGCGGAGGACACCAGATCGGCTCAAATGCATGAATTAACAGCGTCGAAAGTAAATAAGCAACATTAGAAAGATATACAGGAAATCAGAGCGTAATTCTTTTCTGACATAAAAAAAAGAATTCTCAGAACTCATAGCATCTGAAGTAAAGAGGCAACTACAGAAACATAGGTAGGAAAATCAATCTGAAAAAGACACTGCAGTAAAAGAATTTATAACTACTTCTAAGGAAGATATTGATAAAAAAAATAAAGGAGATTAGAAAAATGACTGATTCCTTGAATGAGCAAGACAGGAAGGAAATAGATCTCATGAAGTAGAGTCAAAGAAATATAGAGGAAAATAAAATCTGAATCACAAGCTTGGAAAACTGTCTAAGTGAAAGGGAAGACAGAGATTCAGATCTAGAAGATGCTGGTGTAGCTAGTGAAAAGGTAAGAAAGGATCTCTTAAAAACAACAAGGATGCAGGAAATAAGAATCCATCACCTGCAAGATGATGCAAAGATGAACATTGTGAGATTAATAGGCATCAATGAGAAATAGGAGTCAATACAAATGACATTGAAAAAATATGGGCAGAAGTAATAACAGAAAACTTATGAAATATGAGGAAACAATCTCACATTCAGGTAACTGAAGCATACAGAAAGCCAAGTAACCCCAACGCAATGAAAAAACACTGAGACATACAATAGTCAAGATACCAGAAATTCAGCAAAAGAATAATCTACTTAAAGCTGCTAGAGAAAAGAAGCAGATCACATTCAATGGAAAACCCATCAGAATTATGGCCTACTTCTCTTCACAAAACATGCAGGCAAGAAGAGCATGGAGCAGAGTACTTCAGGTACTCTATGAAAACAAATTCCAGCCCAGACTACTATACCCTGAAAAACTCTGTTTCAAGTTTGATGGAGAAGTGAAATACTTCCATGACAAAGAACAGCTAAAGAAATTCACGATGGCAAAGCCAACCTAACACAGGTAACTGAAAGATGTTCTGGAGAAGGACCAAAATGATCAGAACTCCACAAATGAGATCAGAAGCAACCAACTAAACAGGGTAAGCAATTAAACACAGGACAAAAAGGAGTAAATGATAACAGGTAAATAACATGGCAAACATAAGTCAATACATCTCAGTTCTAACCATCAAGGTAAATGGATTCAATTCACCAATTAAGAGAAATAGACTCGCACAGTGGATTAGAAAACAAAATCCAAAAATATGCTGTATAAAAGAAACACATTTAACTCATAAAGACATTCATAGGCTGAAAGTCAAAGGATGGAACACAATAGTACCTGCGCCAGCACCTCAGAAAAAAGAAGGGGTAGCAATCTTATTCTCAGACAGTCTCAACTTCAAATCAACAATGATCAAGTGAAATAAAGAACGCCACTACATACTGGTTAAGGGAAAAATACAAGAGGAAGAGGTAACACTCATAAATATGTATGCACCAAACACGGGAGCACCCAACTATATAGAGCAAATCTTAATGGACATGAAAAATCTAATATCCAATACCACAGTTTTAACAGGAGACATTAACACAACCTTATTTCCAAAACATAGGTCAAACACACAAAAACTTAGCATAGAAATAACAGAATTGAACCAGAGTTTGAAAGAAATGGACTTGGTGGACATATACAGAGTGTTCCGTCGAAACACAACTGAATACACATTTTTCTCAGCTGCACATGGGTCATTTTCTAAAATAGACCACATACTGGTCCAAAGGTCATGCTTAAGTATACACAAGAAAACAGAAATTATCCCATGCACATTATCTGACCAAAGTGCAATAAAACTGGAAATAAATAACAAAAGAAACCAGAAAAAAACTTTAAAAACCTGGAAATTAAATGACACCATATTCAGCAACCAATGGGTCAGAGACGAAATTAAACAAGAAATTCAACAATATCTACAATTCAATGAAAATTCAAGCACAACTTATCGGAATTTATGGGATACGATGAAAGCAGTTCTCAGA
>NW_004524787.1:1639011-1640137 GCF_000260255.1 Octodon degus | reverse complement strand
TCTCAGGCTTTCACAGAGAGCACATTGGCCAAGCAATGGCCGTGACTCATCCACATGGCTGAAACTGACAAAGGTTCTACAATCTGAGGTACAGGAACTCAGGATAAATTCTAAGGGGATTTCGCTGGCCTTCTCAGACCAAAAAGCTACAACTCTTGTTGCATAGGTCCTGCCTTACCTTGGTCTTAAACATCCAGAAGGAAAATATAAAAACGAAATATAGGAAATAAACCCATGCTGTTATGTTGAGCTGTGTGGGACTCAGGTCAACAATTTCTGACATTGCCAGTTAAACAGAAGACCCAATACTATTATGGGCTACTGGAATCTTTTAAAATATTTTGCTGAGTTTACACACCTATAATATTCAAATAGTGGAACTTAACCAAAAAAGGGTATACAGATGAATGTCCATTTTGTATCTGTGTATTTTAAAGTGGTTGGGATAGATATATTGTTACATTCTCTTAATGAATAGAATGATTTTTTGTAATGGTGTTTGTAAATAGGATCTCAAGTCCACATCTTGTAAAGCAATTAACCACTAAGTAGAATATATGCAGTGTGTTAATTATTTTTTTTTTTAGAACAACTCAGCAAAATAAAATTCCAGTTTATTGTTGGACAACATTGTTTCACACATACATCAAACAGGCCAAAAAAATAAACAGCACTTCATAGACAAAAAAAGGAAAAAAAAGAAACCTTTTATCTTTGGCCTTTTTAACCATCTCATACAAACCAACTACTTATAGTACAGCTAAGTACATACACAAAAGAAGTTACTGGAATGCTCGGAATAAGATTGTTTTTTTGTTGTTTTTGCTTTTTTTTTTACAAGGTTTTTTTTCTCCTTTGAGATTATAATCAACATGGTCACACCACAAGTAAAGCCGGAAGTAGGACAGAGGACGCTCTGAAGGCTGGTTTGGTCATCCGCCGATCATCAAAACTGGCTGACCCCTAACAATATGTACAAAAATATAAAATGTAAATAAAAAATACAAACAAATTTTCCTTTTTACAGTACTTTTAAGAAAAAAAAAACAGGGCCTTGGAAGTTTTGGTTCTTTTTCCTCCCTGTTGCAAATTCGCGTGTGGTTTCGGTGGGGCGGTGGTGGAGAGT
>NW_004524787.1:1634394-1638209 GCF_000260255.1 Octodon degus | reverse complement strand
ATGCTATGATTAAAATTTTTAGTAGACAAAAAAAAATTTATGCAACTATTTTAAGATAACTATAATCATAATAACCAATGTTAAAAAAAGAAGTCTTTTGATGGAGTCTTTTATGTAGAGTATCATGTCATATGCATAGTCATAATTTAACTTCTTTTTTTCCTGTTCTTCCTTTTATTTGTTTTTTCTTTTATCTAATTGCTCTGGCTAATTTTCCAGAATTGTATAGAATGGCAGTGGTTATAATAGATATCTTTGTTTCATTTTAGATTATAGAGTAGAAATTTTCAATTTTTGCTCATTTAGTATGATGCTGGCTGTTGGCTTTTCATAGATGACTTTTATCAGATTGAAGTAAAGTTTATTCTGATTTTCCATAGGGTTTTAATTATGAATCATTGCTGGACATTGTCAAAAGCTCTTTCTGAATCTATAGAGATAATCACGTGATTTTTTCTTTTTTTATTAATTTTATTGGGAAACAAATGGCAATAAGACAGATTCCAAAAAAGTTAGTAGGACAGTTACAATAATTAATACATTGCACATTGTTGTCTTTGTAGTAGTTATTCATAGTACAACATGCAGACATAATACCCTGTCCAAACACTATTAGTACAAATCTTTCTTCTCATTGAATTAATATATATGCTAACTATTTTAGATATACAGATACAAAAGTCTTTGTGACACTTCTTTCTACTCTAAAACTTCTCTCTCAAGGAAGACTGCCTTATCAACAAATCTCATGGCAAGCGATTTTGGAGCTTAGGAACAGAAGCTTCAGAGTTAAAAGGAAGAACATGGATTTAAATCATGTGATTTTTGGCTCTATTGTATTACATTCATTAATTTGCACATGTTGAGCCATTCCTCCATTCTTGGGATCAATCCCACTTGCTCAGGGTGTATAGCCTTCTTGATGATTTGATACATTCTGTTTGTTAGTATTTTATTGAAGATTTTTGGGTTTATGTTCATTAGAGAAATTGGCCTGAAGCTCTCTTTTTTGATTGAGTCTTTTTCTGGGTTTGGTATCAGGTTAATACTTGCCTCCATGAATGAGTTAGGGAGAATTGATTTCATACCAATTTCAATAAAGACTGAGGAAAATTGGCCTTCAATCTTATGTGAATTTCTTGAGGAAATCAGCAGTGAATCTATCAGGACATTGGCTTTTCTTTGTTATGTTTTTAATTAAAATT
Organism: Octodon degus; assembly: GCF_000260255.1. Lineage (NCBI taxonomy): Eukaryota > Metazoa > Chordata > Mammalia > Rodentia > Octodontidae > Octodon > Octodon degus. The sequence goes on along the minus strand of NW_004524787.1, from coordinate 1,637,004 downwards.
TCAATTTCATTTACTTATGCATTATTTAGAATTCTTATATGTCTTAATATAGATTTGGTAATTCAAACTTTTCTAGGACTCTGTACTTCTGTGTTACCGTGCCATGAGTGTAATGATTATCAAAGCACTGATAATTTTCTGAATTCCCACAGGATCTGTAGAATTTAACCCTTTTGATTTCACCCTTTTTATTCTTAATGCATAAATTTGAGTTTTTCTTTTCTTTTTTTTTCTTTATTTTGGATAAGTTTGGCTAGGAGTCTATCAATTTTATTTATTCTTTCAAAGAACTAAGTATTTGATTCATTGCTTCTTTGTATTGTGTTTTCAGTCTCAATTCCATTAATTTCTGCTCTGATAGAACTTTTTCCTTTCTATTATGGTTTGTGTATAGTTGTCCCCCCAAAGCCTCATGCAGTCATGGGTTGGCTTCTGGAGTTTGTGATTGATTCTTGATCCGATGCTGGGACTACAGATCTGAGTGCAAAACCCAGCCATGGGGTGGGTAATTTGCATTATAATGGAAGGAGGGGAGGGAGGCTAATTAGCTGTCTGAGATGTTGCCTCTTCCTTTGCCCTGTGCTTTTTGCTGCCACCAAGAATGGATGTACTCTGCCTGTGCCACTCTGCCTTGAAGCCAGCCAAGTATGGACTGAAACTTCCAGTAAATATAGGCTAAATAAATCATTCCTTCCCTAATTTTGAGTGGTGGTTATTTATCCCAGCAATGTAAGATGAATAACCAAGACAGTTTCTGTGGGCTTTGAGCTTGATTTGCTCTTTTTCTAAAAGATTAAGGTGCAGCCTTAGGTTGTATATTTTGCTTGTATTCTTTTTCTGATGCAAGAATTCATCAGAATGAATAATATCCCACTTAGCAGTGCTTTCATTACATTCTCACAGGTTACTATATATTGTACTAGTATTTTCTTTTGACCATAGATGCTACTTAATTTGTTTCCTTTGTTTGACCTATAGCTCATTGGTTGTTCAAGAGGGTGTTATATAATTTCCATATGTTTATAGTGCTTCATAGTTTGTCTTGCAATTAATTTCCAGTCTATTTATTTGTACTATGATCAGATAATCAGCTTGAGATAATTTCAATTACTTTGTATTTACCTAAGCATGTTCTGTGGGCTAGTAGATGGTCTAGTTTAGAGAATATCCTTCGTACATCTGAGAAGAATATATATTTTGATTTTGCTGTATACAACACTCTGTAAATTTCTACTAAGTCCATTTGTTTACAGGTTTGCTTCAGTTGTGTTTTTCTTTCGCTGATTTTTTCTCTAGTTTATCTCTCTGTCACAATGGATTGTTAATGTTCCCTGTTATAAGTGTGTTGTTGCTTATTTTATTGTTCATTTCTATTAACATTTATCTTATATAGTTAGGTACTACTGTATTTGGTGCTTACCTATTTATGATTGTTATCTCCTTCTCCTGCAAAGTTCCCCTCACAAATATTTAGCGGCCATGTTAATCTTTTTTGATCATTCTTAGCTGGAAGTTGACATTGCCTGCAAAATGAATAGCTACCCCTGTTTTCTTCTGGGTTTCTGTTGCATGGGGTATTATTTTCCATCCTTTGATTTTCAGTCTCTGAGGGATTTTTTTCAGTTAAATGTATTTCTTGTATATAACATATTTTTGCTTTGTATTTTTGATCCACTCTGCAAATCTGTTTATTTTAATTGGTGAATTGAGGCCATTTACATTGATGGTTATAACTGATATGTATTGGCTTATCCTTGTCATGTTGTTTTTCTGCTCTCAGTTCTCTGAGTTTCCTCTCTGTTTAAATGCTTGCCTTGCCTGGTTTTGCTCTCTACTCTCACACCTGAAATGTTTCCATCTCTCACCTTATCTGAAGCTCAACATTAGATATTTTTTATGTGACATTGCATGGCAAGGTTACAAATGGGAAAATTGTTCAATGTGGCCAGAAGGTGAGACTTTTGGTCCATCCATTCTGCAAGACTTAAACAAATACCAGCACAGGCTAAAAATGTAGTCACAAGTAATCTACATGATGGACATTCTTTACAACACACAATATCCCCATTTTTTGCACCTCATGTGACCCCTCTCAAATTCTTTCTCTTCCATCTGTACCCATTTTGTGAGACATGGACTCTTCCTTGACATCATATCCAATTGATCTTGGCAGTATCCAGGAAGTATTGCTGCTCCTCCTTTTCTGGATCCTGTTGTTGCTGCTGCTTATTTACCACTAGAATTTCCCCTACTTGCTACAGTTGCCCCCTTAACTCTTGTTGGGGAACCTGCCAATCTGGTGACTGTTGTTACTATATATCTGGCATGTATCCTTGACTCTAATACTCCTCTATACACTACACATGACCCACTCCACTTAATACCTGCCCTGGATTGAAGTGTTGTACCAAAATTTTCTCCCCATCAGTTCCCACTATGAGAGGTGGCAAGGGTGGGGAGAATTATTAGAGTTCACCTTCTTTTCTCTTTGACAGACTTCTCAAAAATTAATGACACACACTTCTCAGAAGAAGAAATTAAAGAAGTGAATAAATATATGAAAAAATGCTAAACATCTCTAGCCATTCGTGAAATGCAAATTAAAACCTC
>NW_004524787.1:1626103-1632574 GCF_000260255.1 Octodon degus | reverse complement strand
TCTAATGGTGTTTTTAAATAGGATCTCAAGTCTGCATCTTGTACAGCAATTAACCACTAAGAAGAATATATGCAGTGTATTATTTTTTGAAACTGTACTTCCGATTTGATTTGAAACTCTCTCATTGCTATCTATCAATAAAATTTTGAAAAAAAATTAATGAATTTCTGGACTCCTTTTCATTAGGTCCTTCTCAATATATCCATGAGTTTAAGTTTTGATAGTGACATAATCATATTATCTAACCTTTACTGATTTAAAGTTGGTACTTTGCTCCTTTATTTCTTAAGAAAAGTGGGAATGAGTGATGTCCCTGGTTCATTTCTACAGGGACAAACACTTCCTTCAGCCTAACATTCTGGTAAGAAAAATAGTTATCCCTGTGAAAATCTTAACTGGAACTATTTTTTTTTCACTTATATATTTGGTAAAGGGTGTCACTATGCAGCTCAGGCTCATAGTGATCCTTCTGTTTTCAGCCTCCCCAGTGCTAGGATTACAGTAATGCACCACCACACCTGGACTCGAACCCTTAAACTGGAGCTATTAGACATTATCTTAGGATATAGCAAGCCAAAGCCATATGTTTTCCTATTGAGTAGAGGGACTTAACAGCGTGGCTCATAAGACAGTTAATTTTAATAAGCTAAATGAACACACTTAGAAAAAGAATTTAAACCCAGCACGGTTCATGGCTTGCTTAGCTTCTAGCCTTAGGTGATACACAGAAACAGGCCCAGAAATGCCAGAGGGACAACTTATCCTAAAGGTACATTTTATTTCCCAATCAGCACCAGACATTTGAAAAAATACAGAAACTAAAGGTTGAGCCTCAGACGTTACAATACAAACATCAATTTGCTTTTAAATATTTTTAATTACAAAGATGAAAGTGGTTGAGAACAATGCAACTGTGAGTTGCAGATGTTAACCTCCATTGTAAGAAGGCCTCAGGTGGAACCATATCCTCAGTCCATGGCTGAAAGCATTTCTAAGGCCTTCCTGCCTAAAGTGTCCTTCCAGAAGCATGCTTCAAATGCCACCATAAAGATCACTGAGCTAGCGAATATGCAAAGTTTAGGATTCCCCTTAAGCCATGTCCTGCCACTGGACATCAGTCTGCCTAATGATAACAGATGCCCTTGCCATTTCTGAACTATGGACCCAGAACACCAACCAGCTCCTTCCAAGATCTTCCTGGTTTTGGCCACTAAAATCTGACTAGGCCCCAGACCTGTGAAGGTCTCCTAGAACATTTTGAATACCAAACTCTGGGTAACTCTTACAGTAGAATGTATATCCATCTCATTTCTTAGTCAATACAAGGGCTTGGCATTCTACTTTGCCTTCTTTCCAGGACCAACCTTCTCACTGTTGTGTGTATGGATGGTAAAGTCTCAACACCCTCAGTCTGGTGCCAATTGAGTCAAAACATTTTCCTACATTTATTCTTAGTCATCCTTACCTGTCCAATTAACCCCTTATGGTGAGATATCTTAACCAATTTATCAGGTGCTCAAGCTTAACCATCCTGTTTTGACTTGGTATCTCAATAAATTCTGGGCAAATGGCAGCATGATGAGGAATATATAGACAAGAGACCATGAGGCCGCAAAGATGGCTCAGTGGAGTAAGTGCTTCCTTGGCAAGTGCAAGAACCTGCGTTCAATCCCCAGTTCTGGCACTGCCCCCCCCCCAAAAAAAAAAAGACAAGAGACCAGATTCAGATCAGGTGGAGGTCCTTTCTCTCCTGGTGGGAAAAGAACTAAACAAGTACAGTAGGGGTGTTTATTTGTATTGTTTCAAAGTTAATATCATGAGACAGAAGGTTTCCTAGTGATTACTGAATGAAATTGTCTAGACAGGATATTTTTCTCAAGACTGAGTTAGATCATCTGCTTTAGGCACTATGGCCTTGACTTATAGCCACATATATCACCAATGTCCAGCTTCAGCTGCTCGCTCAGACCATCCCAACCCTACCTCAAAACAATACACCATTTCTGACCCAACTTGAAGAGGACTATTAATTCTGGCCTGCTGCAACATGGCCTTTTATAGCTGAGAGTAAAAGTTGCTTGGGAACTGGCCAGAGCACAACTCCATAGCAGAGCCTCCAGGTAGGTTTGAGACCAGCCAGGGAAGAACACCACAAGAGAGCACGCAGATTGGTTTGAGACCATCCAGAGAGGAACTCCACAGTAGAGCATCCATAAGGAAGAAGCCAAGCACAGCAGCTAAACCGAAGGTAAACCCAGCTGGATGAGTTTGAACTTGGTAGATCAAGACCCAGTAAGCTGAGGCACACTGCTAGATCCAGATCTAAGAGAGTATTCTCTCTCTCTCTCTCTCTCTCTCTCTCTCTCTCTCTCTCTCTGGAGGAATTTCTGCTGCTTTAATGGAACCCCCAGATACAGTTTTAGCCCAGGCCATGTGAGTGTGTGGTAGAAATTCTGACTACCCTGCGCCAGTGGGACTTGCTGGTCCAAGCCCATGCACAGTGTGGGGGTGACACCCTCTTACACCCCCTTAGGATCTCCACCAACACTCTGCAGGGAGGAGAGAGAGAGAGAGAGAGAGAGAGAGAGAGAGAGAGAAGGCAACAGGTAACTGGGGTGAAATAGTCTAACTGAAACACTCCAGGTATATCAAGGAAAGGTGACCAGATAGAACTTAGGGGAAATAATTTAAATACAAATTCCCAATTTAATATCTGCTTAGCTATATAGTCGTAATGTGTGTTCTTATGATTTAAAATACAAGCCCATTAAATATAAAAGTTTGTTGATTGCTAAACCTCACTACCCATTATTAATGTTGCTAATTGTAGTACTGTAAATCAAAAAGTGTAACTTCCTAAACCATGTGATCTCTTTTGGGTAATAATATCAGTAGGTATTTGGTTAATAACTGAACCAAAGACCTACACCAAAAGTCAGAGGACAGTGCTAAACAAAATGACAAAGTGAAGGAGCAAAATGCATTCTCATGCCCTGATCCCAATCAGAACAAATGTGGGAGATACGAGCATGGAAGAAATTAGAAGTCACACACTTGGAATCTCTGAAATAATAGAGTCAGAAGTAAAGAAACAGCTGTAGAAATTATAGAGGAAATCAGATCAGAAATAATCTCCGAAGTAAAAAAAAATGATAAATATAAGAAAGAATTACTAAGTGTTCCTAAAGAAGAAACTGAGAAAAAAAATAGAGAATAGAAAAATGATGGAAACCTTGAATGAAAAATATAAAAAAGAAATAGAATGCATGAAGCTGATTCAAGGAGATATTCAAGAGATTAAAAACTCGATTAAATATTGGTAAAACCATCTGAATGAAACTAAAGGTAGACGTTCAGGCCTTGAAGAGAGTGTTGCAGCTAGCAAAAAGGTAAGGACAGATCTCTTAGAAACAATTAGGATGCGGGAAAAAATATTTCAACAGCTGCAAGACAATGCAAAGATGAAAAGGATAAGACTAATAGGCGCTACTACCTTGCACCAGTGGGAACTGCCGGTCCCAGGCCAGGCGCAGCGTGTGTGAGACCCTCGCTCACCCCCTTGGGACGCCCCCCAAAACTCCGCAGCACCTCTCCCAACACGCACCTGAGTAGGAATTTCTGCTGCTTTAATGGAACTCCCAGATACAGTTTTAGCCCAGGCCATGTGAGTGTGTGGTAGAAATTCTGACTACCCTGCGCCAGTGGGACTTGCCGGTCCAAGCCCATGCGCAGCTTGGGTGAGACCCTCTTACAGCCCCTTAGGATCCACACCAACACTCTGCAGCACCCCACCACCACCCCGCCCGCCTTGTGAGAACTTTTGCCTCATTCTAGGGACACCCAGATCCAGTACTAGCCAAGGCCTGGTGATTGTGTGGGAGAGCTTCTGGCTACCCTGCGCCGGTGAAACCTACCAGTCCCAGACCAGGCACAGCGTGGGTGAGACCCTCTTCCACCCCCTTGGGACACCCCCACCACTCGGCAGCAGCCCCTCCCTCCCGGCATGCCCAGTAAGAGTTTCTGTTGCATTCTGGGTACCGCCAGATCATGTCCTATCTCAGGCCTGGTGAGTTTGTGGGAGAGCTGCCTCTCTCCCCTACTCAACCTTGCCCCTCCGCTCAGCTCAGGCCTGGCATACAGGCTTGAGGTGAAACCATGCACCTGCAATTCCAGCAGAGAGAGTAGGGGACAGAATCACCCAGCTAGTCCAGGAGCACAACATCTTGCCAGAGGGGCAAAACAGGTTCACTCTCAAGGGCAGCAGCAAGAAGGAGTTGAGCACAGTAGCCCAACCCAGGCCAGGCACAGCTGGATAAATCCAAACTTTGTAGATCTGCACCTGAACTTCAGTAGGTGCTAAGTTTATAACTGCACCAAAGATCTACAACATAGTTCAGAAGACAGTGCTACACAAAATGACAATGAGCAGGAACAAACTGCAATCTCAGAACCCAAGCCCACCCATAACAAATGCAGAGGACACTAACATAGAACAAATTGGGAATCACACAGCTGAAATCAATGAATCAACAGCTTCTGAAAAAAAGAAACAGCTGCAGAAAGGTATAGACGAACTCAGACTGGAAATGAAAAAAGAAATCCCTGAATTAATGACATCTGCAGTAAAGAATCAAATGCAGAAACATATGGAAGAAACCCAATGTCCGCCAAGAGCATGTGCAGAGGACACTAGCTCAGCTCAAATGTATGAATTAATAGTGTCGATAGTCAATAAGCAACAGCAGAAAGTTATAGAGGAATTCAGAGAGGAATTTTCTGAAATAAGAAAAGAATTCTTGGAACTCAGAGCAACTGAAGTAAAGAATCAACTACAGAAACATAGGTAGGAAAACCAATTTGAAAAACACAGTGCAGTAAAAGAATTAATAACTACTTCTAAAGAAGACATTGATAAAAAAAATAGAGGAGATCAGAGAAATGATGGATTCCTTGAATGAGCAATACAGGAAAGAAATAGATTGCATGAAGCAGAGTCAAAGAGATATACAGGAAATTAAAATCTCAACCACAACCTTGCAAAACTGTTTAAGTGAAAGTGAAGACATACTTTCAGATCTTGTAGATGCTGGTGCAGCTAGAGAAAGTGTAAGAAAGGATCTCTAAAAATCAACTAGGTTGCAGGAAAAAATCATCAATCACCTTCAAGATAAAGCAAAGATGAACAATGTGAGACTAATAGGCAACAATGAGAAAGAAGGAGTCAATGCAAAGACTTTAAAAAATATGGGTAGAAATAATATCAGAAAACTTCCAAAGTATGAGGAAAAAATCTGACACTCCGGTAACTGAAGCATACAGAACACCAAATAACGTCAACCCAAAGAATAACACACCAAAACATATAATAGTCAAGATCCCAGAAATTCAGCACAAGAATAATATACTGAAAGCTGCTAGAGAAAAGAAGCAGATCACATTCAAATGAAAACCTATAAGAATTATGGCTGACTTCTATTCCCAAAGTATGAAGGCAAGAAAAGCAGGGACCAGAGTACTTCAAGTCTTCTATGAAAACAAATTCCAGGGTCCACGGAGATAGCTCAGTGGAATAAGCACTTCCCTGGCAAGTGCAAGGGCCTGAGTTCAATCCTCGGTACCGAAGAAAAAAAAAAAAAAGGAAAGAGAAAGGAAGAAATAAAAGAAAAAAATTCCAGCCCAGACTACAATAACCTGCAAAACACTCCTTCAAGTTTGGTGTAGAAGTGAAATACTTTCATGATAAAGAAAAACTAAAGAATTTCATTATGACAAAGCCAACCCTACACAGGCTACTGAAAGATGTTCTACAGAGGGACCAAAATGATCAGAACTCCATGAATGAGATCAGAATAAACCAAGTAAATAGGGCAAGCAGTTAAACACAGGAGAAAAAGGAGGAAATGACAACAGGTAAATAACATGTCAATCCTAAGTCAATACATCTCAATTATAACAATAAATGTCAATGGACTCAATTCATCAGTTAAGAGAAATAGACTTCCACAGTGGATTAGGAAACAAAATCCAACAATATGCTGTATACAAGAAACACATTTAACTTATAAAGACATTCATAGGCTAAATGTCAAAGAATGGAACACTATATTACATGCCCCAGCACCTCAGAAGAAAGCAGGGGTAGCATTCCTTTTATCAAAAATCTCACCTTCAAACCAACAATGAACAAGCAAAATAAAGAAGGACACTATATACTGGTTAGGGAAAAAATTCAAGAGGAAGAAGTAACACTCATAAATATGTATGCAACAAACGCAGGAGCACCCAACTATATAAAGCAAATCATAATGGACATGAAAAATCTAATATCCAATAGTATAATCTTAATAGGAGACCTTAAAAATCCTTATGTCAGACACTGAATCCCCTATGGACACACTCAACCATCTTATCTTTGACAAAGGGGCTAAACATACTCACTGGAAGAAAGACAGCCTCTTTAACAAATGGTGC
>NW_004524787.1:1617360-1622004 GCF_000260255.1 Octodon degus | reverse complement strand
TAGCAAAGAAATAACAGAACAGACCCAGAGCTTTAAACAAATGGATTTGGTGGACATATACAGAGTGTTCCACCCAAAACACAGCTAAATACACTTTTTTCTCAGCTGCACATGGCCCATTTTCTAAAATCGACCACATAGTGGTCCATAGGTCATGCTTAAGTATATGCAAGAAAACAGAAATTATCCCATGCACATTATCTGACCACAGTGCAATCAAACTGGAAATAAATGACAAAAAAAGAGAAAAATCCCTAAATACATGGAAAATAAATGACATCCTATTTAGCAACCATTGGGTCACAGATGAAATTAAGCAAAAAATTCAACAATATCTACAATTCAATGAAAATTCAAGCAGGACATTTCAGAATTTATGGGATACGATGAAAGCAGTTCTCAGAGGAAAATTCAGACCTGTGAACTCACACATTAGGAAAATAAAACAGGAAAAATTAAAAATCATAATGCTGCACATTCAACAACCAGAAAAGTAAGAGCAAAAAAACACAGAGCCCAAAGACGGAAGAAATCTTAAAGATTAGAGCAGAAATTAATTCAATTAACATGAATAAAGCAATTCAAAGAATTAACAAAGCAAAAAGCTGGTTCTTTGAAAGAATAAATGAAATTGATAAGCCCCTAGCTAACCTCATAAAAAAGAGGAAAGAAAAAATTCAAATACAAGCAATAAGGAATGAAAAGGGTGTAATTACTGCAGACCCAGTGAAAATTCAAAGATTATCAAAAGGTAGTGTGAGAATCTTTACTCTCAAAAAATAGAAGACACAGAAGGAGTGGACAGATTCCTAGAAAGGTACAAATTACCACAACTGAATCGAAAAGATATAATCACTCTCAATAGCCCAATAACAGCCAATGAAATACGAGATGTAATTAAAAACTTACAGGCAAAGAAAAGTCCAGGTCCGGATGGATTCACAGCTGAATTCTACAAGACACTTACAAAACATGTAGTCCCTATATTCCTCAAACTCTTCCATGAAACTGAAAAGGAAGCAATCCTCCCAAAATCATTCATGGAGGCAAGTATTATACTGATACCCAAACCAGGGAAAGATGCAACTAAGAAAGAGAACTACAGGCCGATATCCCTCATGAACATAGATGCCAAAATCCTCAATAAAATCCTAGCAAATAGAATGCAGAAAATCATCAAGAAGATCATGCACCATGCCCAGGTAGGATTCATCCCAGGGAAGCAAGAATGGTTCAATTTTCAGAAATCTATAAATGTAATACACTGTATCAGTAGAGCGAAGACTAAAAACCACATGATCATCTCCATTGATGGAGAAAAGGCTTTTGACAAAGTCCAACACTCATTCATGTTCAAAGTCCTACAGAAGATTGGAATAGATGGGCTCTACTTCAATCTGGTAAAAGCCATTTATTCAAACCCAACAGCTAACATAATTCTAAATGGGGAAAAACTGAAATGTTTTACTCTTAGATCTGGTACAAGAAAAAGATGCCCTCTATCACAACTCTTATTCAGTGTAGTTCTTCAATCATTAGCTAGAGCTGTTACACATGAGAAAGAAATAAAAGGAATAAGAATAGGTAAATATGTTAAATTATCATTATTTTCAGATCACATGATACTTTACTTGGAAAACCCAAAATAATCACCAATGTGCTACTAGAATAAATACAGAAATTCGATAGCATAGCAGGTTATAAAGTCAATACTCAAAAGTCAATAATATTCCTCTACACAGATAACAAACACTGAGAGGAAAATTATAGAAACAATACCTTTTACAATAGCACTGAGGAAAATGAAATCCTGTGGAATTAATCTAACTAAGAAATCAAAGATCTTTACAAGGAAAATTACAGTACTGTGAAAAAAGAAATCATAGAGAAATTCAGGAAATGGAAAGATATTCCATGCTCCTGGATAGGAAGAACCAACATTGTGATGATGACCATACTCCCAAAATTGCTGTACAGATTTAATGCAATACCAATCAAACTACCACAAACATACCTCTCAGAGCTAGAGAAATCATTCCTAAAATTTATCTGGAACCAGAAAAGACCTAGAATAGCAAAGGCAATTCTGGGCAATAAAGACCAGGCAGGAGGCATTACAATTCCTGACTTGAAATTATACTAGAAGCCTACTGTGATAAAATCAGCATGGTACTGGCATCAAAATAGACCTGAGGATCAATGGAATAGATTAGAAGATTTTGAAGCCCCGACAAACACACTCAGCCACATTATCTTTGACAAAGTTGCCAAACATACTCACTGGAAGAAAGGTAGCCTCTTTAACAAATGATGCTGGAAAAACTGGCACTCCATATAACGAAAAGTAAAACTTGACCCAGGTCTCTCACCATGCATTAAGGTAAAGGCAAAATTGATTAAAGTTGTAAACATTAAAACAGAGACACTAAATCTCCCAGAAGAGAAAGTAGGAGGAACTCTTAAAGACATAGGGGTAGGTAAAGTGTTCATGAACAAAAATCAAATAGCATGGGAAACACTTGAAAGAATTAAAAAATAGGACCAGCTCATACTGAGAAATTTTGCACGTCAAAATAATTACCAACAAAGTGAAAAGACAACCCACAAATTTAGAAAAAATCATGAAAAATAAGTGCTCAGACAAAGGTCTGCTCTCTAGAATTTATAAATAACTAAAAAACTCTAGGCTCCAAAATGTAAAGACCCACTCCAGAAATGGGTCATCTGAGATGAACACAGACTTCTTAGAGGAAGAAATTAAAGAAGCGAATAAATATATGAAAAAATGCTCCACATCACTAGCCATTCGTGAAATGCAAATTAAAACAACATTAAGATATCATTTCACCTCAGAAAGAATGGCTATCATGGAGAGATCAACCAACCTCAAATTCTGGAGAGGATGTGGGGAAAAAGGAACCCTTCTCCACTGCTGGTGGGAATGCAGACTGGTGCAATCATTATGAAAATCAGTGTGGAGACTCCTTAGAAGAATTGGACTGGAAATCCCCTTTAAACCTTTACTCATAATCTTCCCGGAGGATCTGAAAATATCATATCATGGTGATATATGTGTGCCTATGTTTATAGCAACACAATTTGTGATAGCCAAAATTTGGAAACAACCAAGATGCCCATCACCTGAGGAATGGATGAAAGAGATGTGGTATTTTTACACAATGGATTATTACTCAGCTATAAAGAATGATAAACTCAAAACCTTTATATTGAAGTGGATGCCACTTGAAGATATACTCATAAGTGAATTAAACCAGACACACATGTGTAAATATCATAGAATTTCCCTAGTATAAGAATTTAAAAGAGGGGCGAGGGAGATGGCTCAGTGGAATAAGTGCTTCCCTGGCAAGCGTAAGGGTCTGAGTTCAATCACCAGTTCTGAAAAAAAAATTAAAAGAAGAAATACAAATAGAAAGTTATAATACAAGTAAAACTAAAGCAAGAACTCAAGGACTAACTAATTAAGACAGGGATAAGACAGGGAAAGAAGAGCTAGGAAACATGACAGTGACAAGCCATATAGTTATAGGTAGAAGATGGGCAAAGCAATGACCCTGAGAATGTTTAGAAGATTTTTGAATCTAGAGGTTATTTGGAATGATTCTCACCCTGATTAACTATCTATACTGACACCTGTGAACTAAGGAGCTGCCCTGAAGATTCCAATGTTTAATAGTAGGTTCATGCTTGGAGTGCATTTCATTCTGGTCTTCTGAATATGGGCCGCTTGTCACGACATGCCAGATGCTGCTGTGCTGTCTCTGGGGTAGATGATTGTTTAAAAAAAGGGGGTGGTGAATGAAGGCAGAAGACAGGAAAGAGAATGTTGTGGGACTGTCCTGCTTCAAGGTTGTATATGGTTAGATTTTTGGACTTACGTGTAAACATAAGAATTATATAATTCTTTATGCCTATTTTAAAAATATATTCTAATTTTTAAATGTTTTTTCTTCACATTCTTTAGGGACTTAAAGGTCAACATATCAATACTTAGTGAAAATTACCTGTTCCATGTTATACCTAAAATTTTTGATAGTCAGACAGATAGTGAGGTTAAGCTTAATAGCCTAGGCTGTATGGTAAGAACAATAAGCTTCTCTTCTGGACGGTTAACAACCTAAGTTTGCAGACCAAAATTAGAGAAAAAGGAGAACTGAAAGGAAAGCCAACATTTTTTCCCTAGCCTTCCAAGGTCAATTAAATCATAGGGCATATGAGATCTTGTACTATAACATCACATAACTTAGTTATATCCCAAATTTTCTGGCCAAGGAGATTATGGGGCCAAAGAGGAAAGTGATCGATGATATGGAGTGTGCCTAAGGAGAGTCACATGGAGAGAAGCCAATCTCTCAGGCTTTCACAGAGAGCACAGTGGTCAAGCAATGGCTGTGACTCATCCACTTGGCTGACACTGATAAAGGATCTACAATCTGAGGTAAAGAATCTCAGGATAAATCCTGAGGGGATTTCACTGACCTTATCACACCCAAAAGCTACAACTCTTGTTGCATGAGTCTTGCTTTGTCTTGGTCTTAACCATCCAGCAGAAAAGTATAAAAACGAAGTATAAGAAGTAAAGCCATGGTGTTATGTTGAGCTGTAGGGCAGTCAGGTCATCAA
>NW_004524787.1:1603082-1616835 GCF_000260255.1 Octodon degus | reverse complement strand
TTTGGCAGAACCGGGGATTGAACTCAGGCCCTTGCGCTTGCTAGGGAAGTGCTTATTCCACTGAGCCATCTCCCCAGCCCCTATATTCTAATTTTTAAATGTTTTTTTTTAATCATATTCTGTAGGGACTTAAAGTTCAACATATCAATACTTGATGAAAAATACCTGTTCCATATCATGCCTAAGATGTTTGATATGCAGATAGTGAGGTTAACCTTAACAGCCTAAGTTGTATGGTAATAACAATAAGCTTGTCTTCAGGATGGTTAACAACCTAAGTTTGCAGACCAAAATTAGAGAAAAACGAGGGCTGCAAGGAAAGCCAATAGTTTGGCTCTAGCCTTCCATGGTCAATTAAGATTCAGGACATATGAGAACATGTAATGTAATGTCATGTAACCCAGTAGTGTCTCAAATTTTCTGATCAAGGAGATTGTGGGGCCAAGGAGGAAAGTGATCGATGATGTAGAGTGTGCCTAAGGAGAGTCACTTGGAGAGAAAACATTCTCTCAGTCTTTCACAGAGAGCACATTGGCCAAGCAATGGCCATGACTCATCCACATGGCTGACACTGACAAAGGTTCTACAATCTGAGGTATAAGATCCTAGCATAAATGCTGAGGGGATTTCACTGACCTTATCACACCCAAAAACTACAGCTCTTGTTGCATAGGTCCTGCTTTACCTTAGTCTTAACCATCCAGAAAGAAAGTATAAAAACGATATATAAGAAATAAAGCCACGCTGTTATGTTGAGCTTTGGGGGACTCAGATCAACAATTTCTGACATTACCAGTTAAGTGGAAGACCCAATAGTATTATGGGATACTGGACTCTTTTGGAATATTTTACTGAGTTTACACACCCATAATATTCAAATAATGGAACTTAACCAAAGAAGGGTATACAGATAAATATCCATTTTGTATCTGTGTATTCAAAGTAGTTAGGATAGATATATGGTTACATTCTCTTTATGAATAGAGCGATTTGTTCTAATGGTGTTTGTAAATAGGATATCATGTCCACATCTTGTACAGCATTTAACCACTAGGAAGAATGTATGCAATGTGTTATTTATTGAAATTGTCCTACCAGTTTGATTTGAAACTGTCTCATTACTATTTGTTTATCAATAAAATTATGGGAAAAAACAAAGTGTTTAGTATAGATATATAGTTACATTCTGTTAATGAATAGAGGAATTTGTTCTAATAGTGTTTGTAAATAGGATATCATGTCTGCATCTTATACAGTAAACAACCGCTAGGAAGAGAGTATGCAATGTGCTAATTATTGAAACTCTCTTACCAATTTGGTTTGAAACTGTCTCATTGC
The DNA here is from genome assembly GCF_000260255.1 of Octodon degus. NCBI lineage: Eukaryota > Metazoa > Chordata > Mammalia > Rodentia > Octodontidae > Octodon > Octodon degus. The sequence goes on along the minus strand of NW_004524787.1, from coordinate 1,615,497 downwards.
TATTTGTTTCTCAAAAAAATTATGGGAAAAAATAAAAAGTTCGACAGGAAATCAACAATGTAGTGAACAATTACATCCAACAGGGCATTGACAAGGTGGTCCCAGGTATGCCATTGTTTGATGAGGTCCTCATGCTGGACATTGAGTACTTTACTTAGTTGTACTGATCTCTTGAGTTCTCCATTGCCCCATTTTCACGTTTGCATCCAACTGTGGTAACTGTGTCATGAAGGGCACAGGGGATATTACCTCTCCACATGGTATTTCTTTTGACTTTTGGACCCCGTGATGATCATTTGGACCATACTGTACATGCCACAGGAGATGAAGCAGATCATTAAAATCAAAGCCCAGACAGAGGGGATCAACATCAGTAAGGATGAAATAAACTACCTGGGTGAGATTGGCACCAAGACCATGCTGAGTTACTCAATGCAGCTGATGAGCCCCATCAATCTGCTGGCCAAGAACAATGGGAAGGATGGTATCAATAAGCAGCATGTGGAGGGGATCAGTGAACTCTTCTATGATGCTAAGTCCTTAGCCAAGAGCCTGGCGGGCCAGCAGAACAAATATGTGAAATGACGTGGTCTACAGCACTGTTGTGTGCTGAAGGCTTATTATGTTATCATTATTTCTCCTGTGGTTGCTTTGAGGAAACTCTTCCTTGTTGTGTTTGCTAATAAAATCTTATAGGTTATTTATTTTTTTATCTTTTTTTTTCTTTTTTTTTGTAAAGTTTATTTATTTTATTTAGTGTGTGTGTGTGTGTGTGTGTGTGTGTGTGGCCAGCTCAGCCCACCAGGGGTCGGGGCTGGCTGGCATGTGGTGCTGGGGGATTGAACCGTGGTCCCTGTACTTTGCTAAGCTTGTTCTAAGTAGGTGCTTTAGACCACTGAGCCATCTCACCAGCCCCTTATAGGTTATTTATTAAAAAAAGGTATTTCCACATCTGTTTAAATGATCATGTGGTTTTTATTGTTAGCTCTGTTTATACGGTATATTACATTTATAGATTTGCATATGTTGGATAATTCATGCATGCCTGTGATGAATCCTACCTGGTAATATTTTATAATCTTCCTGATGACTTCTTGTGTTCTATTTGTTAGTACTTTATTGAGGATTTTTACATCTATGTTCATGAGGGAGACTGGCCTGTAATTCTCTTTTTATGTTGAGTCTTTTTTCCAGGGAGATAGCTCAGTAGAATAAGCGCTTACCTGACAAGCAAAAGTTCAATCCCCAGTACCACCAAAAAAATGTTTTTGTTGAGTCTTCCTGAAGTTTTGTTATCAGTGCAATCCTTGGCTCTAGGAATGATTTTGGAAGTATTTCTTCCTTTTCTCTTTCACTGAAGAGTTTCTGGAGTATTGAGGTTAAATCTCTAAATTTCTTGTAGCATTCAGCCACGAACCCATGAAGATTTAGGCTTTTCTTTGTTGGTGAGGGTTTTTTTAAATTACATTTTCAATTTCATTTGAAGTTTAGTTTATGGCTAGCATTAGGGTTATGACTTGCAGTTCTCTTTAGAGTTGCATTTACATTGATGTTAGAATCGTTCATTTTAGTGTTAGGATTAGGGTTCAGGTTAGGTCTAAATGAACTGTTATTAAGTGTTAACTTAGTTTTATATCATGGTTAGAAATAAGTTACCTGGTGTGTATGCCCCAGCTGGTTGCCCCAGTGGCATCTCCTATCATGCTGCAGGCACCAAAGCTGACCCCACCAGTGTGTGGCCTAGTAGCTGGCAGATAAACATGATGTGGTGGCTGCACTGAATGGCCAAGTATGACACCTCTGTTTTGCAGGGTCTCTTCAACTGAACTGGCTGTGGTAATTGCAGGGAAAAATTACAGCCATTGCCAGGATGGCTCATGGCAGGTAGACAATACTAGTCAGATTCTCTCATGAGTGCCTGGATCTCATCAATGGGGAAACTGTCTTTGAGACCTGTCCATTCAGCCAGGCAACATGATAAGCATTGAAAAAGACAAATCCATGCCTAAAACTTCATATACACTTAAAAATTATGGTGCTTCTACTTATGTCAGGGAACACTTGCCTGTGCTTATCATAACCATAGTTCCAGCGGACAACTCTTGCCTCTTTACAAGTGTGTACTATGTTATTGAAGGAGGAGTATTGAAAATAGCTTGTACTCCAGATATGAGATGCCTTATATAGCAAAATTGTAGGAAGTCATCCAGACTTCTACAGTGAGGCAATATTAGTCAAAACAAATCAAGAGCACTGTGACTGAATCAAAAGGGATGATACTTTGGGGGAGCAATTGAGATATCAATTTAGTGTGAGATTTATCAATGTGAAATATTTTAGCAGACCCACGAACAGTAAGAATTGTTCATTTTGGGCTGGCCAGATAGCTCAGAGGATTAAAGTGCCTGCTTAAGAAGATTCAGGGGTTGGGGGTTCAATCTACAGCTAGCTATGCCAGCGTTGACCCTTGGGCACACTGAGACGGTGACCGAGACTGTGCTTGAGAGGCTGAAAAACAGGAAGAATCACCACAAGTCCAATCTGTGTAGTGAGACCCTGTGCTAAGCACATTTAAAGAAAATAAATGATCATTTTGGAGAAGATGCAGAATTTTCCAGAAGGGTTCTGCTTATCTATGATGGCATCCACTATGATCCACTTCAGCATAACTTCCATTATCCTGATACTCCCTAGTGACTGATCATTTTCTCCTCTAATGATGATATTCTTCTTGTAAGCACTGGAACTAGCAGAGGAAGTGAGAAGAAAGAGACAGTTTGCTGATGTAAACCACTTTGTCCTAAGATGCATGGTGTGTAAGAAGGGATTGACTAGACAAGCAGAAGAAAGGGAGTATGCCAAGAAGACAGGCCACACTAATTTTGGAGAGGTGTGATCTATACATGATGAGGGTTAAAACCTACTTACTTCACAGATCCAGAAGGTTCTATGTTTTCTAATATGCTATCTGTAATGCTAAAATATGAAGTGACACAATGTGTGAAACATTCTTTTAACTTAAACCACTGACATTGAAATTCCTTGTTAAGGAGTATATAAAACTAATCTTATATTCACTCTAAATTCAAGCTTGGAAGCCCCACAGTTTTTAAGTGCTATTTTTATGTGCTTATTAAATTTGAAATTAGTTATGAATGTGGGTAAATTCTCTTCTTGGGAATTTTGAAAAGTATTACATTTAGTGCTTACAGTAGGATTACAAAAAACCTTTTTTTTCACCAGTTATCAAACTCAGGATCTTGTGCTTGCCAGGCAAGCACTTATTCCATTAAGCTATTTCCCTGGCTCCCCAAATCTATTCTTCTTTCTTTCTTTCTTTCTTTCTTTCTTTCTTTCTTTCTTTCTTTCTTTCTTTCTTTCTTTCTTTCCTTCTTTCTTTTTCCTTCCTTCCTTCCTTCTTTCCTTCCTTCCTTTCTTTTTTTGTATTTGGTATGGGTCTCACTCCACAATTTGGACTTGAAGTGATCCTCCTGTTTTCAGGCTGGACTTAGTCGCTGGCTCAGCATGCCTGGGGGCAGGGTTGGACTGGCCAGGCATGTGGTACTGGGGATCAAACCCCAGCCCCTGGGCTTGCCTAAGCAGGTGCTCAGTCCACTGAGCTATCTCACCAGCCTCTATGTTTACACTGGAATGGGATGAAACTTCTTACTCACACAGCTTTATGTGTTTCAAGAATTACTTTTTAATTAAAATGAGGACAGTGCACATGAGTGGAAAAATGAACAAAGTTGTGCTTTCCAGCTGGCTTCCAAAACTGGATGAAGCAGGAAGATTATAAGTTCCAGCTGCCCTAAGTTATTTAACAAGACTCTTTCTCAAAACAAAAGAAAGAAAGAAAGAAAGAAAGAAAGAAAGAAAGAAAGAAAGAAAGAAAGAAAAGAAAAGAAAGGCTAGGGTTTTAGCTTGGAATAAATGTCCTTGATTCAGCCACTAGTACTGCTGAAAAATTCAACACAGTTGTGCTTTCCTATCCCAAGCCTACTTTTTCTTATTATTCAGATTAAAGATGAGGCATAATGCTATGAATATACATACCTGGAGAGAGTGACTTCAGGAGTTAAAATTAGTGTTCCTAGGAATGATGTGCTAGCCTAATGAAGATGTTAGTCTATTATATATTTTGTTAGCGATCCATGGTTGATTTTTTAACTTTTGAAGCTTAGCTGTCAGTCAACATGACCCTGTTATGAACTAATGTTTTATGCCATTTGAGTGTTCCGTGAAGTTCACGTTCCAGAAAAATCATAATCTGGAATGAATTAACATCTGTCTATATATGCCCCTAGGTGTCCAATCTTAAATTTATTGTCTCACTTATTCTTTCTGTCTCATATAGGAATTGAAACTCAAGCATGGTTTTGTATGTCTTTTTGAAAAAAATTCACAATGGGGAGGATGTAAGATTAAGCAATAGAATGACTTTGTATAATATTTTTAATAAATTAGCTAGCCTTCTTAAATTTACATATGTTAAGAATAATTAATTTTATTTTCTGTGATGAGGCACATTTATTTGTAGCACTTCAAAAATTATAAAACAGATGTTTACATGGTTAGCACTCTAGGGATCTTCTTAAGCATATTAAAATACAATTCTTGAGCTACTATCAATTAGCTCTTAATCAGCTTTTGCTATCAGTGTTTAGTATTGCAATGTTTGGTGTTTTAATAAATGTAATTCAATTTCAGTAGCTGGAAGCATGATCCGAAGCCTACTCTTAAAAATGTTACTTACTACTATAATGTGATTGTTATCATGCATTGTGCATTGTAGTGTTCAAATTTCTCATTGTAGCACAAAGATGACTAATAATTTCTAAAATATTAGATTCTTTTCATGTGTTTATTTTCTTTTTTCTTTCTTTCTTTTTTTTTTTTCAGAATCCGGGATTGGACTCCAACCCTTGTGCTTGCCAGGGAAACACTTTTTCTACTGAGGCATCTCCCTAGCCCCTTTCATGGTTTCTAAGTGAATTACTTTTTCTTATAATGCTGACTTTATTTTTGTGATAGAACTTAAACATATTTAATAAAAATATCTAATGAAATAAAGTTTATTGTTTAGTTCTAGTTGTACATTAGATCTCTAAAATTGTTCAACCTAAATATCTGTTATTTTTGCATTTCTGTCCTACATCCCCTGTTATCCTCCATCACTACAGTAACTACTGTTTCATTCTCTATTTCTATTATACATAGAAATCATACACTATATAGTTTTCCTTCTTTAGCTGGATTATTTCTTTTTGTTTTTCATTTGTTTTCTGTATTTAGAACAGGGTCTCCAGGGTGTACAGCGTCTCACTATGTAGATCAGACTTGTAGTGATTCTCCTGTCTTCAGCCTTCCAAGTGCAGGGATTACAGGCACGCACCACCACGCTCAGTCTCAGGCAAGCCATGGGGGTGGGGCTGGCATAACATGCAGCAAATCAAACCCCAGCCACTACGCTCTGCCTAAGCAGGCGCTCTAGTTCATTGAGCTATCAGGTCACCCCTCCCTGTATTATTTCACTTGATATAACATATATAATGTCTGATATATGTAAACCATATTTTTATTCATTATTCCATCAATGGATAATATTTGCTTCATTATCTTGGCTACTATGAACGATGCCGTAGTGAATATGAGAATGCAGATATCATTAAAAATTGGTAATTTCCTCTTTTTTGGTTATATACCCAGAAAAGCAGTAATGTAATTTTTCTATCTTAAATTATATATTTCTATTTTAATTCCTTGAAGAATATACATATATTTTTTACATTTTATCATCACCATCTATATTTCTTTTATTTTTTTCAGCAAAGGGTCTACAGGGTGTCCAGGGTCTCACTACTAGATCAGACTCATGGTGATTCATCTGTTTATAGCCTCCCAAGAGCTGGGATTATAGGCACTTACAATATTTCTATTGTAAGTGTACTATTGGTAACTTTCTTCTACATTCTTACCAATAATATGTGTTATGTTTTACCATTATTAAAATGTTACTAGTACATGTTTATAGGGCTCTAAAACATAATCTTCTTTAAAATTATAACTGACACCAACTCTATGATTACTGTGTCAGGACACATTTTATGTATAGTAATATGTTAGAGCTCTGTGAACATTTCTTATACTAAACAAATGTATGGATAATCACAGCCTTCTCTAAGGCCTAAATTACTAGATGCTGTAGAAAATTGTTGATGGATAATTATGTCCATAGATATTAATTTGAAATATAAGCTAATATAGAAGAAATCATGGTTCAATTTTTTTTCTTAAATCAATATTAGTTCTTTCCTAAGAAACTATGTCTGACTTTCTTCAATATTAGATTAAAAGTCTTCATTCATTGCTTGTAATTTTATCTACTGGTCATTCAGTTAGTTGCCAAGTTATCAAAACGTTTCTCCAAGACTGCTAGTTTTTCAAGATAGCATATGCCTACAGGGTGTCCATTCACCCACCACCTGTAAGTGAACTTATTTTAATGAAGCTGATTTTTGAGTCAGACTCCTTTAAAGTATCCTATAAAACAACATAATGTTTAACTCTAGAGTGAAATCTTTTTTTGGATAAGCTAGGGCATTAACTAAACATGCCTTCTTATTAAGCATTTGTTTCAGCACATTTTGTCCAACACAAAAAGATATAAAACTTCCTGGTTGTGAGATGTATTCTATCTTTTCTTCCTCCCCAAACAAACTCATATTTTGATTACAGTACTTTAAATATTTGACTTGGAAGAAACAAACTATTACCTTGATCTAAAGTGTGTCTATATTTCTATACATTTAAAGGAGGTTGGTAACCTTCAGTCATACTTTAGAGTAGAAGAAAGAAGAAAGTTAAGTATCACTAAAAAAGGAAAGAATTATCAAACAGATGCATTCCTACTCATAAACTACACTTTTCAGAAGAATGTTTAAGCATTAGCCCTTTTCCTGATTTCTTGACACAGAATGTAACAGGGCCTTTGGTGAAAAAGCTTGTTGTTACTGACTATGAGTATAAGCATTTTGCTGAGATACCCTTTAATAGTTCTTTCAAAGCAACTAAGCTACATGTAATTTAGGAATATAGACAAGATTTGCTTTTGTGAAACAGAGAGTTTAACCCCAGAAAGGTTTAGAATTTTCACTAAGATTGATTGAGTCTGATTTATAACATTATAGTTAATTTATATCCCACAAATAACATAAAACAGCAGTCCCCAACACCCACCCACCCCAGCCAAAGACTAGTTACCAGTTCACAGCCTGTTAGGAACTGGGTCTAGCAGCAGGAAATGCAAGCAAAGGATCACCTGTAGTATATACACCCAGACCCTACATGTCTCATGTGGATGACAAATAGGTAAGCTATAGCAATAGATTCTTGTAGCATTAGATTCTCTTAGGAGCATGAGCCCTACTATAAAATGTATGTGAAGGATCTTAGTTGCATGCTTTTTTGAATCATCTCCCATACCATCTCCATTCCTCCAATCCATGAAAAAGTTGTCTTCCATGAAATTGGTCACTGGTGCCAAAAGGACTGGGGAATCACTAACTTTAAAGGACTGTTTGTCAGTGGTCCAGTTCACAATGCTGCCATTCAGTGCTTTAGTTGTTTACAAGGAATACATATTTAGCAAAGAAGTTTTTTCCTTTAAGAAATCCCAATTCAACTTGAAATGCAAATAATGCTTGTCAAAAACAATAGGGATATTTCCGTAGTACCTGCATTAATGCAATAGAAAGTGAGGTTCATGGAAAAAAGCCACAAGTAAAAACCCAAATTCAGAACTTTCAAACAATTTGAAAAACTAGTAGGGAAGATCAAGACAGTACAAAATTACTTTTTTCTAAAATTCCTGCCTAAACAGGTTCAGGGACAGGGGTTCAATCTCTGCTGTGCTGTGCTGGCCCCATGCCCAAGGCACGCTGATACAGCAACTGAGACTGGGCGTGGTGGTGCATGCCTATAATCCCTGTGCTTCAGAGACTGAACACAGGAGGGTCGTAATGAGTCCAATTTTTGTAGTGAGATCCTGTAGACCCCCTACTAAACACACAAAAAATGTTTTTCTTGGGATAAGAAAATACTATTAATGAACATGCACATTGTTTTGAAAACATTCCTTTGTCTATTTGCCACCATTTATTTCAAAGCTAATTCATTACTGCTATCTGGAAGATGTCTGATTTAATTTTGCATAATTTGTGATTTTGTCATTGTCATTGAGCTGCATTGATTTTATTTATGAGGTTTATGATTTTAAACAAGTAAATGCTGTATGAAGTGACTTTGTTTTAAAGGAATAAATGAAGTGAAATGTAAAAAAAATAAAGGTTAAGCTTAGAATTATGGATAGGGTTTGGGTTAGGTTTAAATTTGGGCTATGTCTAGAATTGGGGTTGGAGTTTAGATAAAGAATTTGGCTTAAGTTGTGGTTAGCATTATTGTTCATGTTGTATTTAAGATTTACTCTAAGAATTCATGTTAGAGCTAGGTTAAATTTAAGTTTAGAGTTAGGTTTTAGGTTAGAGCTAGAATGAAATTTAGAGTTCTTTTTAGGGCTTGTTTTAGGTTTAGAGTGGTTTTAGATTTATGTATAGAGTTAGGATTAGTTAGAATTATTGTTTTGTTAGGTTTAGGATACATTTCAGTTTTGAGCTAGTGATAGTGTTAAGCTTAAGGTTTAGATTGAGAGATAGGTTGAAGCTATGCTTGCAATTAGTGTTAATGGTAGGTTTAAGGTTAGTGTTAGTGTTAGGTGTAAGTTTAGGATTCAGTTTATGGCTAAAGTTTGGGTAAGAGATGGTAGATTATGAGAGAGGGTTTGGTTGCATTTGGAGACAGTATTATAATGTGGTTTAGAGTTAGACTTAGTATTAGGTTTCAGGTTAGAGCTAAAGTTAAGGTTATAGTTATTGGTTAGATTTGGAGTTTGGTTAGGTTGTGGTTAGAGATTTGATGGTTAAAAAAGGTACTAAATCAATCATTGTTGAAAATCTGTATCTTAAGTATTGTTATATGTTATCTTGTTTCTGTCTTTGTTTTTGTTTTTACTGTTCAAAATAAAAGAAAATTATGTAAAAAATTAATTAAAACAAAAAGACAAGGAAAATAATTAAAATTTCTTGAAAGCAAGCATCAATATTCAATTATTTTCCCAAGCTTTCATAACTATATCTGTTAATCTGAGAAACATATTTGACAATAAAAATAGATAACAACCACTATTAATTAGCTCTTCCTGTTTTGAAATTATGTAACATATGTATTGTTGAGTTATTGTTTCTTGTATTTTTCTCTATTTGTTTTTGCTTCTGTTTTTACCCTTCAAAATAAAATTTAAAAAAGAATTATTGTTAAGATAAGGTTTGTAGTTCAGTGGACTACATGTCTGCTTTGGCAAGGGCAAGGACCAGAGTTGGATCCCTGGCCTTGCCCCCATGGCACACTGAGCCAGTAACAGACTCCTGGCATGGTGACACACCTCTGTAATCCCAGCAATGGAGAAGTTGAAAACAAGAGGATCACTGAGTCTGAGCTGTGTAGTGAGACCATGTACCAAGTACATAAATTTTAAAAAAAAGATAAGATTTAATTTAACTTTAGCGCTCATATTAGGGCTAAGTTTATGGTAAGGATTCCATTTGAGATTTACAGTAGGGCTACCTTGTGGCTAGAAATACTGGTGTGGGTTAAGGTTTGGGTTGGGCTAAGCTTTCTGTTAGGGTCATACTTAGGGGTTACATAAATGAGTAAGTTTAGGTTTCATACAGAATGATAGATCAAAATAAGCGGGTTTAGGCTTTCAGTTTGGCTTTAAGCCAAATTTAGGGTTAGGGTTATTTTTAGGGCTTAGATTTAGTGTCAGTTTTAGATGGCAATTATAAACAATGTCAGTTATCCTTGGGCTTAGGAATTGGGTTAGGACAATGTTTAGGGTTATATTTTGGAGTTAGCTTTAGAGTTCAAGTTAGGATGTCATTAGAATTATTTCCAATGTTACATTATATGTAACGTTAAGATTAGGCTGAGCTTAGAGAATTATTGTTAGGATTAGATTTAAGGTTAGGGTTAAGTTTTAAATTTGAACTATGGTTACATTTTGATTTAGGGTTCAGTTGCATTTGAAATATGCTGGGGTTAGGGTCTAGTTAAAAGTGTCTTTGGTTGCATGGTTAAGACCAAGGTAAAGCAAGACCTATATAACTAAAACTGTAAATTTGCTATCTGACAATGTCAGTCAAATCCCTTCAGGATTTTCCCTGGAACCATATACAGAACCTTGTGGATCTTTGTTCACTGTCAGCCATCTAGATGAGTCATGGAAATTGCTTGACTAATGTGCTCTCTATGAAAGCCTGAGAGATTTTTTCTTTCTAGTTGAATCTCCTAAGGCACACTATACATTATCGATCATTGCTGTGTGGCCCCATGATCTTTTTCGTCAGAAAAATTGGGACACTTAGTTACAGAATGTCACAGCAGAGGTCCTCTTACACCCTGAGTCATTACTGACCTCAAAGGACTAGGGACAAAATATTGGCTATCATTTTAGCCCATGTATCTCTCTAATTTTTAGTCTGCAAACTTTAGCTGTTAAACATCCAGAAGAGAAGTTTAATGATATCATTATTCTGTAACAGATGCAGTTGAGCTTAACATCACTATTTGTCTGAATATCACACACTGTAGACATAAAGTGGAATTGATATTTCTGAACAAGCATGGATATTCTGAAATTTAAATACCTATAGAGTGTTAAAAAACAATTACATAATTTTTACACAGAAAATTAGAAATCAAACTGTATATACAACGTTAGCAGGACAATCCTATGACATTTTGCTTTTCTTGTCTCTCATTTACTTTTATTGCTTTTTTTAAAAAAACATTTACTTTAAAGAGAGTATAGCAGAATTTCTGCCACATTCCTGGAACCCCCAGACCCAGTACTAGCCCAGGTCCGGTGAGTGTGTGGGAGAGCTTCCAGCTACCCTGTGCCGGCGGGACCCACTCTGGGTCCCAGCACAGGCACAGCGTGGGTGAGACCTTCTTCCACCCCTTTTGGACACCCCCCACCCCTCCACAGCATCTCCCCCACCCCACCCACCGAGTAGGAATTTCTGCCGCATCCAGGAACCCCCAGACCCAGTCCGAGCCCAGGTCCAGTGAGTGTGTGGAAGAGCTTCCAGCTACCCTGTGTCTGCGGAACTGACTACAAGTCCCCAGGCACAGTGTGGGTGAGACCTTCTTCCAACCCCTTGGGACCCCCCATCACCATGCAGCACCTCCCGAACCCCACCCTCAGAGTAGGAATTACTGCCTCGTTCCCAGAACACCCAGACCCAGCCCTAGCCCAGACCCAGTGAGTGTATGGGAGAGCTCCCTCTCTCCCATACTCCACCATGTCCCCTCCAGGCTCAGCTCAGGCCTGGTTTACAGGCCTAGGGTGTAACCCTGCAGTTGCAATCCCTGCAGAGAGTGTAGAGGATAGAACCACCCAGCTAGTCCAGGAGCAGAACATCTTGCCACAGGGGCACAACAGGTTCACCCTCAAGGGCAGCAGTGGGAAGGAGCTGAGCACAGCAGCCAGAGCCAAGCCAGGCACAGCTGAATAAATCCAAACTTTGTAGATCTGCACCTGAACTTCAGTATGTGCTAAGGTTATAACTACAACGAAGATCTACAACAAAGGTCAGAAGACAGTGATACACAGAAAGATGAGAAGACACCAAATGCAACCTCAGAACCCAACACCACCCGGCAAAAGTGCAGAGGACACTAATACAGAACAAATTGGGAATCTCACAGCTGAAAGCAATGAATCAACGGCTATATTTCAGAATCAACGGCTTCTGAAATAAAGAAACAGCTGCAGAAAGATATAGAAGAATTCAGATTGGAAATAAAAAAGAAATCCCTGAATTAATAACATCTACATTAAAGAATCAAATGCAGAAACATATGGAGGAAACTCAGTGCCCACCAAGAACAAGTGTGTAGGACACTAGCTTGGCTCAAATGCATGAATTAATAGCGTCGATAGTAAATAAGCAACAGAGGACAGATACAGAGGAAATCAGAGTGCAATTCTTTTCTAAACTAAAAAAAGAATTCTCAGAACTCATAGCATAGGAAACAAAGAAGCAACTACAGAAACATAGGGAGGAAACCCAATCTGAAAAAGAAACTGCAGTAAAAGAATTTATAACTGCTTCTAAAGAAGAAATTGAAAAAAAAATTAGAGGAGATTAGAAAAATGGCGGATTCCTTGAATGAAAAATTCCGGAAATAAATAGATCGCTTGAAGCAGAGTCAAAGAGATAATAGAGGAAATGAAAACCTCAATCACAAGCTTGAAAAACAGCTTAAGTTAAAGTGAAGACAGAGTTTCAGATCT
>NW_004524787.1:1591575-1595952 GCF_000260255.1 Octodon degus | reverse complement strand
ATCTTGTACAGCAATTAATCACTAAGAAGAATATATACAGTGTGTTATTTGTTGAATCTGTTCTTCCGATTTGATTTGAAACTGTCTCATTGCTATCTGTTTATCAATAAAATTTTGAAAAAAATTCAACTTAAAAAAATAATGCAATCTTATGTTTATATTTAGGTTTAGAATATACATTTAGGTATTTTTATATGCAAATTGCATTTTTTTTAGGATTATGGTGAAGTGTTGATTTACTGTTTGTTTTACAGCTAGGTTCAGGTTTTGAATTAATGGTTTAGAGTTTGTTTTAGTTTGTGGTTAGAATTATTGTTTGGGTTATGCTTTTCAATATGAATTGATAGAGTTTGATATTGAGGTTATATTTAGAGCTGGGGTTAATCTAAGACCAAAACATTAGAGCAAAAGATGGGCTACAAGGATACCCAACTTTTTGGCCCTTTCCCTTCAAGGTTAGTGAGGACATAAGAGAATCTGTACTATAACATCTTGTAGCTCAGTGGTGTCCCAAATTTTCTGATCAGGGAGATTTTGGGGCACAGAGCAAAGGGATTGACGATGTAGAGTGTGCCTAAGCAAAGTCATATGGAGAGAAAATATTCTCTCATGCTTTCACGGAGAGCAAACTGGTCAAACAATGGCCGTGACACATCCACATGGCTGACACTGACAAAGGATCTGCAAACCGAGGTACAGGGTTACAGGACAAATCCTGAGGGGTCTTGACTGATCTTACCAGATAGAAAAGTTACATTTCTTGTTGTGTAGGTCTTGATTTATCTTGGTCTTAACCATCCAGCAGACAAGTATAAAAATGAGATATATAAAGTAAAGCCATATTGATATGCTGAGCTGTGATATGCTCAAGTTAGCAACTTCTGCGGATAAACCACTACTATTGTGGACTGCTGGACTGTGTTTGATTATTTTACTGAATTTATGCACCTATCATATTTAGAGGCCAATGGAATACTTATATCTGACAGGACTAAACAAGAAAAGGGGATACAAAGGAAGGATCATTTTGTATTTGTATATACAAAATAGTTAGGATAGAAATACAGCTACTGTTGCTTAATTAAATGAGAAAAAAAGATTTGTACTAATAATGTTTGGACAGGATATCCTGTCTACATCTTGTCCTGTTGGTAACCACTAAGAAGATAACAATGTCTTAATTATTGAAACTGTCTTATTAATCTATTTTGAAACTGTCTCATTGCTATTTGCTTCTCAATGAAATAAATTAAAAAAGGGAGAGAAGTAAAAGAATTAATAATTGTTAACGAAGAAGGTAAGCCATAATGTGATACTGTACATGGGAGATGCAAAAAAATAAATAAAATAAAAATCTCTACTAGGAAGCTCAGAGAATTAGAAGAGAAAGGAGAATGATAAAAAACAAAGGGAGAAAATCATGGAAGTAGATGTACAGGATGGCTGGGGCGATTACACTAATAAAATTGTCACTTTGAATAACTCTTCTAGTGTATTTGTTATTTCCATTTTAATGTTTAGATCGTGATCCATTTTGACTTTAGTTTACTGTATGTTGATAGACTCAAGTCTTGTTTCATCTTTTGGCATGTGGAGAGCCAGTTCGTCCATCACTATTTGTTAAAAAGGCTATCTTTGTTAAAGTCAGTGTTTGGGCCCTTTGCCAAACAAGAGATGATGGAATATGTCTATATTTGCATGTGTATCTTCTAAACTTTTCAGTTGATCCTCTTGTCTGTTTTTGTTGTTGTTGTTGTTGTTCCAGTACCATGCTGATTTATCATACTAGCTTTGTAGTATTTTTTCAAGTCAGAGAGTAATACCTTCTACTTTGCCTTTGTTGCCCATCATTGACTTTGGTGTTCTAGGTCTTTTCTGGTTCCAAATAAATTTTTAGCAATATTTATGTAGTTCAGTGAGGTATGTTAATGATATTTGGGTTTTTTTTTTCATTTTTGCTTTGTTGTTGTTGTTGTTGTTGTTGTTGTTGTTGTTTTTGGTGGAACCGGGGATTGAACTCAGACCCTTGCACTTGCCAGGGAAGTACGTGTTCCACTAAGCCATCTCCCTGTCCCCTGTTGATGATATTTTTTGATGATATTTTGATAGGGAATTCCATTTAATCTGTGTAACAATATTGGGAGTATGGTAGTTTTCACTATGTTTTTTTTTTCTTTCTGTACAAGAACAAAGAATGGATTTCCATTTGGTGAAAGGTTCTTCAACCTCTTTTTTCAGATTATTGCAATTTTTATTGCATAGGCCTTTTACATAATTTTTAAAATTAATTCCTAAATATTTCTTTTTTCTTTTTTGAATGCTATTGTGAAGGGTATTGTTTGTCTAATTTTGCTCTCAGTCAGTTTCTTATCTATGTAGAGGAATGCTCTCAATTTTATTTGTTTATTTATTTATTTATTTATTTATTGTGCAGAGTTTCACTATGCAGATCGAACTCATAGTGATCTTCCTGTTTTCAGCTTCCCAGGTGCTGGGATTACTGGTGCTCATCACCAAACCCGGAATCCATCCCGGACTTACCTCATATAGGGGTGGGCTAGGCATGGCTTATGATGCCAGGGATCAAACCTGGCCCCTGTGCATGCAATTAGTCTGCTTAGCTATCTTGCCAGCTCTTTCCCTTCATGGCTGAGTGTTACTTTTTATTCCACTATGTTACTGATTTTTTTTTTTACTGAATGTTTTTTATCTAATTCTACAGTTAGTCAAAATGAAAATTCTAAACATTAATGGCTGTTTTCCAGACTCAGACCAAGTCCAGGTCGGGCGAGTGTGTAGGAGAGCTTCTGTGCTCCCCTGAGCCCAGTGGACACCTCTGGACCCAGCCAAAGCCTGGTGTGTGAGTGAGACCTTCAGCCATGCTCTCCGGACCACTCTGAGTGCTTCTAGAACCAGTCCAGGCCCAGGACTGGATTGTGAGTGAGAAACTCCACCGCTCTCTCAGGACCACTCAAGAAACAGCCCAAACCCAGAGCCACCAAGTGTATGGGAGAGCTTCCATGTTCCCTGAGCCCACTGGACACCTCTGGACCTAGCCCAAGACCGGTGTGTGACTGAGAACTTCAGCTCTGCTCTGTATATCCCTCCGACCCCCTTCCAGAGCCAGCCACACTCTTAGGACTGCTCCAGACCCAGCCCAAGCCCAGACGCAGAGAATATGTGGGAGAACTTCCATGGTCTCCTGTGACCACTGGACCCTCCGGACTAGGTCCAAGACCAGTATGTAAGTGAGACCTTCAGACATGCTCTCCAG
Organism: Octodon degus; assembly: GCF_000260255.1. Taxonomy (NCBI): domain Eukaryota; kingdom Metazoa; phylum Chordata; class Mammalia; order Rodentia; family Octodontidae; genus Octodon; species Octodon degus. Next base: position 1,592,678 of record NW_004524787.1, on the reverse strand, counting down.
AGTCCTATGACACCCTCCAGAAACAGGAGAAGCTCAGGAACAACCTGTGAGTGAGTACTTCCACCATGCTCTCAGCACCCTCCAGACCTAGCCAAAGCCCAGGCCCAGTAAGTGTGTGGAAGAACTTCCACGCTTCCCTTACTCTGCTGGATCCTTCTGGATGCAGTCCAGGCCCACGTGTGAGTGATGCCTTCTGTCTTGCTCTCTGAGCCAATCTAGACACAACCCAGACCTGTGGGAAACTCTGCAGCTGAAGACCCTGCAGAAAGGATAGGGGCCAGAACCACACAGCAAATCCAGGAGCAGAGCATTTTGTGAGAGGGGCACAACAGGTTCAATTCCATGGGACGCAGCAGGAAGAAGCTGAGCACAGCAGCAAGACCAAACCCAGGCATAACTGGATGAATTCAAGCTTTGTAGATCTACACCAGAATTTCAGCAGGTGCTAAGATTATAACTGCACCAAAATTCTACACCAATGGTCTGAGGACAGCGCTATGCAAAAGAGAAGGAGCAAAATGCAATCTTAGGCCAGAACAAGTGCAGAAGACACTAGCATGGAAGAAATTGGGTATCATACACCTAAAATATCTGAATTCATAGAGTCTGAAGTAAAGAAACAACGACAGAAAGGAATAGAGGAACTAAGATCAGCAATAAACTCTGCACTGAAAAAAGAGATCTCTGAATTAATAGCTTCTGAGGTAAAGAATCAAATGCAGAAACATATGGAGGAAATCAGGTCAGAAATAATCTCTGAAGTAAAAAAAGAAAGGAAAATTTAAAAGAAAAAATTAATAACTGCTTGTCAAAAAGACACTGATAAAAATAACTGAGATTAGAAAAATGACAGAATCCTTCAATGAACAATATAGAAAAGAAAAAGATTGCATGAAGCAAAGTCAAACAGATAAAGAAGATCTTAAAATCTTAATCACAATTTTGCAAAAGCATTTGAGTGAAAGTGAAGATAGAGTCTCAGATTTAGAAGACTCCATTATAGCTAATAAAAAGGTAACAAAAGATCTCTTTAAAAGGGCTGGGGAGATGGCTCAGTGGAATGAGCGCTTCCCTGGCAAGAGCAAGGGCCTGAGTTCAACCCC
>NW_004524787.1:1589882-1590987 GCF_000260255.1 Octodon degus | reverse complement strand
TAATCCATCACCTGCAAGATGATGCAAAGATGAACAATGTGAGATTCATAGGCATCAATGAGAAAGAAGGAGTCAATACAAATGACATTAAAAAATATAGGCAGAAGTAATAGCAGAAAACGTCCCAAATATGAGGAAACAATCTGACATTCAGGTAACTGAAGCATACAGAACGCCAAGGACCCTAAACAAAATGAAAAACAGACCGAGATATATAATAGTCAAGATCCCAGAAATTCAGCACAAGAATCATATACTGAAAGCTGCTAAAGAAAAGAAGCAGATCACATTCAAAGGAAAACCCATCAGAATTACGGATGACTTCTCTTCACAAACCATGCAGGCAAGAAGAGCATGGAGCAGAGTACTTCAGGTCGTCTATGAAAAAAATTCCAGCCCAGACTACTATACCCTGCAAAACTCTCTTTCAAGTTTGATGGAGAAGTGAAATGCTTTCATGACAAAGAAAAGCTAAAGAATTTTGTGATGACAAAGTACAATACACAGGCTACTGAAAGATGTTCTAGAGAGGGACCAAAATGATCAGAACTCCACGAATGAGATCAGAAGCAACACACTAAATAGGGTAAGCAATTAAACACAGGAGAAAAGGAGTAAACGACAACAGGTAAATAACATGGCTATTGTAAGTCAATATATGTCAATTGTAACCATCAATGTAAATGGACTCAATTCACCAATTAAGAGAAATAGACTGGCACAGTGGATTAGGAAACAAATCCAACAATATGCTGTATACAAGAAACACATTTAACACATAAAGACATTCATAGGCTGAAAGTCAAAGGATGGAACACAATACTACATGTCCCAGCACCTCAGAAAAAAGCAGGGTAACAATCGTATTCTCAGAGAGTCTCAACTTCAAACCAACATTTTTCGAGTGAAGTAAAGAAGGCCACTATATACTGGTTTGGGGAAAAATTCAAGAGAAAAGAGGTAACACTCATAAATATGAATGCACCAAACACAGGAACACCCAACTATACAAAGCAAATCTTACTGGACATGAAAAATCTAATATCCAATACCACACTTTTAACAGTAGACCTAAACACACCCTTATCTCCAAAAGATAGGTCAA
>NW_004524787.1:1566245-1589782 GCF_000260255.1 Octodon degus | reverse complement strand
AAGATGATGCAAAGATGAACAATGTGAGACTAATAGGCATCAATGAGAAAGAAGCAGTCAATACAAATGACATAAAAAGTATATGGACAGAATTAACAACAGAAAACTTCCCAACTACAGGGGAAAAATACAACATTCAGATAACCAAATCCTACAGAACTCCAAATAACAACAACTTAATTGAAAACACACAAAAACATATAATACTCAAGATAATAAATCCAGCACAACAACAATACACTGAAGGCCTCTAGAGAAAACAAATCACATTTAAAGGAAAACCCATCAGAACAATGGCCTACTTCTCTTCACAAACCATGAAGGCAAGAAAAGCATGAGGCAGAGTATTTCAAGTCCTCTATGAAAACAAATTCCAGCCCAGACTACTATAGCCTCCAAAACTCTCTTTCAACTTTGATGAAATATTTCCATGACAAAGAACAACTAAAGAATTTCATGGCAACAAAGCCAACCCTCCACAGACTACTAAAAGATATTCTAGAGAAAGACCAAAATGATCAGAAATCTATGAATGAGAACAGAGCGAACCCACTAAATAGGGCCAACAATTAAACACATGAGAAAAAAGAGTAAACAAAAGCTGGTAAATAGCATGTTATTCATAAGTTAATACAACTCAGTCATAACCATCCATGTAAGTGGAATAAATTCACCAATTAAAAGAAATAGAGGGGCACAGTGGATTAGGAAGCAAAATCCAACAATATGCTGTATACAAGGAATTCACTTAACTCATTAAGAAATTCATAGATTGAAAGTCAAAGGCAGAAAAATGATACTACTCACCGCAACATCTCAGAAAAAAGTACAGGTAGCAAGCCTGTTCTCAGACAGTGTCAACTTCAAACCAAGAATGATCAAACAAAAGAAAGAAGGTCACTATATACTCCTTAGGGAAACAATTCAAGAGAAAGTGGTAGCACTCACAAATAAATGCATGCACCAAACATGGAAACACGCAACAGTATTAGACAAATTTTAATGGACATGAAAATCTAATATCCAATACCACAGTCTGAACAGGAGACCTTAACATACCCTTATCACAAAAAGATGGGTGAAGCAGGCAAAAAAAAAAAAAGCAAAGAAATAGCAGAACTGAACCAGACCTTGGAACAAATGGACTTAATGGACACATAGAGAGTTTTCCACACAACACAGCTGAAAACACATTTTTTTTTTCACTGGCACATGGATCATTTTCAAAAATAGATGATATATTAGTCCATATGTAGTGCTGAAGCTTATCAAAGAAAACAGAAATTATCCCATGCATAATATCTGAACACAATGCAATAAAACTGGATATAAATGACAAAAGAAACCAGAAAAAAGACAATAGCTATAAGGAAATTAAACAAAACTCTACTCAGCAACCTATGGGTCACAGATGAAAGTAACAGCAAATTCAACAATATCTACAATTCAATTAAATTTCAATCACAACATATCAAAATTTATGGGAGGTAAGGAAAGCAGTTCTTAGAGGAAAATGTATAGCTATGATCTCAGACATTAGGAAAGCAGAATGGAAGCAATTAAACACCCTAGTGCCAACATCTATAAAAGGAAGAGCAAGCCAAGCCCAAAGCCCAAAGTGGGGAAGAAATCATAGATTAGAGCAGAAATTTATTCAGTCGAGACAAAAAAGAAAAAAAAGAGTTGACAGAATTAACCAATCAAAAAGCTGGTTTTTTGAAAGATTAAATAAAATAGAAAAGCCCCTAGCTAACCTCATGAAAGAGGAAAGAAAAAAGGGAAATAAAAGCAATAAGGAATGAAAAGAGTGTAATTACCACAGACCCAGTGGAAATTCAGCAGATTGTCAATAGCTACTGTGACAATCTTTACTCTCACAAAATAGAAGATACAGAAGAAATGGACAGATTCCTAGAAAGGTTCAAATTACCAAAACTGAATCCAGAAGATACAACAACTCTCAGTAACACAATAACAGTCTATGAAACATGAAATATAATAAAAAAAAACTTATGGACAAAAAAGTTCAGATCCTGGTAGAATCAGAGCTGAAATCTACAAGATATTTACAGAAGACATAGTTCCTGTACTCCTCAAAATCTTCAATGAAATGGAAAAGGAAGCAATCCTCTCCAAATCATTCCTGGAGGCAAGTATTATACTGTTACCAAAACCAGGAAAAGAGGCAAAGAAAAAAGAGAACTACAAACCAATCTCCCTCATGAACATAGATGCAGATATCCTCAATAAAACCCTAGCAAATAAAATACAGCAAATCATAAAGAAGATAATATAGCATGACCAGGTAGGACTCTTCCCAGGGAGGCAAGGATGGCTCAATATGTGAAAATCTATAAATGTAATACACTCTATCAATAGAGCCAAATCCAAAATCCAAATGATCATCTCAAGCGATGGAGAAAAGGCTTTTGACAAAGTCCAACACTCATTCATGTCCAAAGTCCTACAGAAAATTAGTACAGATGTCCTCTATTTCAACCTGAAAAAAAGGCATCGATGACAACTCAATGGTTAACATAATTCTAAATAAGGAAAAACTAATGTCTTTTACTCTCAGATCTGTAACAAGACAAGGATGTCCACAATCACTATTCCTATTTAATATACTTCTGGAATTAATAAGTAGAGCTATTAGACAAGAGAGAAAAATAAAAAAATAAGAGGCAAAGAAGTAGTTAAACTGTCATTATTTGCAGATGACATGATACTTTTCATAGGAGATGAAAAATCTCCACGAAGAAGTTATTTGTATTGATATCCAAATTCAGTAACATAGCAGAATACAAAGTCAATACACAAAAGTTAATAACATTCTTCTTTGTTCCATAATGTTATTGAAAAACAAATAACAAGGAGACAGTTTCAAATCAAATTGGTAGGACAATTTCAATAATTAACACATTGCATACATTCCTCCCAGTGGTTAATTGCTGTACAAGATGTGGACTTGATATCGTATTTACAAATACCATTAGAACAAATCATTCTATTCATTAAGAGAATGTAATTATATATCTATCCTAACCACTTTGAATACACAGATACAAAATGGACATTCATCTGTATAACCTTTTTTTGTTAAGTTCTGTTATTTGAATATTATAGGTGTGTTAATTCAGCAAAATAATCTAAAAGAGTTCAGAGGGTCTTCCGCCTCACTGGCAATGTCAGTAACTGTTCACCTGAGTCCCCTACAGCTCAACATAACAGCATGGCTTTACTTCTCATATTTCATTTTTATACTTTTCTGCTGGGTGATTAAGATCAAGGTAAAGCAGGACCTATGCAACAAGAGTTGTAGCTTTTGGGTTGAATAAGGACAGTGAAATCCCCTCAGGATTTATCCTGAGATCCTGTACCTCAGATTGTTTGTCAGTGACAGCCATGTGGATGAGTCACTGCCATTGCTTGACCAATGTGCTCTCCATGAAAGCCTGAGAGAATGTTTTCTATCCATGTGACTCTCCTTAGCCACACTCTACAAAACCGATCACTTTCCTCGTTGGCCCCATAATCTCCTTGATCAGAAAATTTGGTACACTGCTGAGTTACATGACAATACATTACAAGTTCTAGTACGTCCTGAGTCTTAATTGACCTTGGAAGACTAAGGCCAAAATGTTGGCTTTTGTTGCAGTCCTCCTTTTCATCTAATTTTGGTCTGCAAACTTAGGTTGTTAACCATCCAGAAGAGAAGCATATTGTTATTACCATACAACTTAGGCGGTTAAGCTTAACCTCACTATCTGTCTGAATACCAAACATCTGAGGCATAATATGGAACAGGTATTTTTCATCAAGTATTGATATGTTGAACTTTAAGTCCCTACAGAATATGATAAAAAAACATTTAAAAATTAGAATATATTTTAAAAATAGGTATAAAGAATTATATACTTCTTATGTTTACACTTAAGTCCAAAAATCTCACCATATACAACCTTGAATCAGGACAGTCCCACAATATTCCTTTTCCTGTCTTTTGCTTTCATTCACCACCCCTTTCTTTTTGAACAACCATCTACCCAAGAGACTCCATAGCAGCAACTGGCATGTCATGACAAGCAGCCCATATTCAGAAGACCAGAATGACAGGAACTCCAAGCATGAAACTACTATTACAGATTACCATCTGCAAGTGCAGTTGCTTAGTTCACAGGTATCAGTATATGTAGTTAGTCAGTGTGAGAATCTTTCCAATTAACTGTTAGATTAAAAAAATCTTCTGGAGAATCTCAGGATCATTGCCTTGCACATATTCTACATATAACTGTATGTCTTGACATTGTCATGTTTCCTAACTCTTCTCCTTTCCCTCTCTTGATTAGTTAGTCCTTGAGATCCTGCTTTCCTTTTACTTGTATTATATCTTTCTATTTGTATTTCTTATTTTGAGTTCTTATACTAGGGAGACTATACGATATTTACACATGTGTGTTTGGTTTATTTCGCTTAAGAGTATATGTTCAAGTGGCATCCGCTTCAATATAAAGGCTTTCAGTTTATCATTCTTAATAGCTGAATAATACTCCATTGTGTAAAAATACCACATCTTTTTCAACGATTCCTCAGTCGGTGGGCGTCTTGGTTATTTCCAAGTTTTCGCTATCTCAAATTGTGCTGCTATAAGCATAGGCACACATATATCACTATTATATGATGTAATAACATTCTTCTACACAGATGACAAACATACTGAGAGGAAAATCAAACAAGCAAAACCTTTTAGAATGTTATCACGGAAAATGAAATTTCTGTCAATTAATCTAACTAAGGAAGTCAAAGATCAATTCAATGAATATTACAATACTCTGAAAAAAAGAGATGGTAAGAGATTGCAGAAAATAGAAAGATGTTCCCTGATCCTTGATAGGAAGAATCAACATTTTGAAGATGGCCATACTCCCAAAATTACTGTACAGATTTAATTCAATTGCAATTGAAATACCACCAATGTAACTCACAGACCTAGAGAAATCATTCCTAAAATTTATTTGGAAACAGAAAAGACCTAGAACAGCAAAGGCAATCCTTGTAAACAATACCAGGGCAGGAGGCATTACAGTTCCTGACTTGAAATTACACTACAGAGCTGTTGTGATAAAGTCAGCATGGTTTTGGCAACAAACTAGACCTGAGTATCAATGGAATAGATTACAAGATGCAGAAGCCTCTGCGAACACACTCAGACACGTTATTTTAACAAAGTGACCAATTATACTTATAGGAAGAAAGATAGCCTCTTTAACAAATGGTGTTGGAAAAACTGGCTCTCTACATGCTGAAAACTAAAACTTGACCCAGGTCTATCACCATACACTGAAATAAAGTTAAAATGAATTAACAATCTAAATGTTAAAACAGAAACACTAAATCTCCTGGAAGAGAAAGAAGGAGGAACTCCTGAAGACATAGGGGTAGACAAAGATTTCATGAACAAAAATCAAATCGTATGGGTAATGCTTCAAAGAATTAACAACTGGCTATGGAAGATTTTTCTTTTTCAGAACCGGGGATTGAACTCAGGTCTTTGAGCTTGCTGTGAAGCGCTTATTCTCCTGAGCCATCTCCCTGGGGCAGAATTAGCAACTGGGACCTCCTGTTATTGAGACTTTTTTTTTTTTTTTGCAGAACCGGGGATTGAACTCTGGCCCTTGTGCTTGCCAGGGAAGTGCTCATTCCACTGAACCATCTGCCCAGCCCCAAGAGGTTTTTGCATATTAAAAGAAATTACCAATAAAGGGAAAAGACTACCCACAAATTTGGAAAAAACTAATAAGCTCTCAGACAAATGTCTCCTTTCTAGAATTTGCAAAGAACTAAAAAAGTTAGACCCCAAAATTTAAAGACACAATCCAGGAATTGGCATCTGAAATGAACATACACTTCTCAGATGACAAATTTAAAAAAGCAAATAAAGATTTGATAAAATGCTGCACATCACTAGTCACCCAAGAACTGCAAATGAAACACCACTTTGGACACCCAAGATGCAGCCCAAGTCAAGGCCCTGCAAGTGTGTGAGAGAGCTTCCAACCTCCCTGCCCACGTGAGACCTCTCTGGATGAAACCTAGGCAAAGAATGAGACCCACTGCCACACCCTCAGGATAGTTCCACCTGTTATAGCCTGTGCAATTGATTCCAATTTTGTAACTCTGTATGTTTGGACAGTAACTTTATTCATAAAGACTATTTGGTATAAGCTGACAACTTAAACTCCGTCTTGTAACAAGCTTTGTAATTTCTGTTTTGTAAAACCGTGATTTGTTTTGTAAACCCCAACCCCATGCCTTCCCTGAAAAATGTGACTGTTTAAAGAAATTTTTTCTTAGCATTCCAAGAGAAGATAAGAAATGTTCCTCAACATTCTGCAAAATGAGTTAAACTGTTCTTCCTATGGGAACAAGCAGATAACTTGAAAATGGGTGAAACTGTCATCAGATGTCCTTCCGACTACTGGAACATAAACAACACCTAAGCCAAATAAGGATATATTCCTGTAGAGTTTGCAAAATGTGACCTTGTCTATGGGAACAAAGACTTGACCCTCGGTCACGACTAACTCAAAATAAACTTTGTAAAGTCCCCTCTCTTCCCCTTACTGTTGTGGTTTTTCCCTTTAAAAACTGTGCCTCACCTAGACTAAAGGCACACCTACTTGGAGATGAGAGTAAGGGGCCGCTGCTGAGCTCAGCTAAATAAAGTGCTTTCTTGCTTTTTAAGTTTGAGTCCAGTTTTTTTATTTTTGGGTTACAACATTTGGGGGCTTGTCTGGGATCCCTCCAATGAGAGACCATCCCTGAACTCAACCCTTCTCCATCTCCGAAGATTTTTCGATTCGCGCCTCATCTTCCAGGTACCTTCTTTCCTTTTGCATATATGTATGTTTGTCTTATTGTCTAGGCCTAGAATTGTTTTGGGTGAATGGACCTGGTGTCTCTTCCACAGCGGATCCATTTTACTTATGTCCTTCTTATTTGTTTCAAGGTTTCATTTTATGAAGATTTTTGGTAAAACAGACTATTTGTTTTATACTCTGGCGACTTTGGTTAAGCCTTTCAGTTTCAGTCACAGAGACTTGTGATTGTCATTTGTACTTGCGCTTGTCATTTGTCTTTGTTTTTATTTTGTCTATTTGTGTTTCTCTGTCCTTCTTCATCTGTCCCCGACTATCATGGGACAAGTGTTTTCTGTGTCACTAACACCCCTAACTTTGGTCCTTAACTATTTTTAAGATTTCAGAGAAAGAGTCAAAGGATTTGGAGAACCTGTCTTTCCTGGCAAATTGCAGGCTTTTTGTAAACTTGAATAGCCCTCATTTAATGTCTCTTGGCCTCCTGAAGGCACTTTTGTTCTCTCCACAGCTCAAGCCATTTACTACATTATTTTTGACCCACAAGTCCATCCAAATCAGATCATCTATATACAAGTCTGGATCGACCTCATCCAGGACCCACCTTTCTGGACCAAAAATTTCCTCAAGGCCGTGAATCACCACCCTACAGCCCCCTCCTTGGTCAGCTTAGCTCCTCCAAAGAAACCCTAACAGGCCTTCCCTGACATCTGTCTTCCCCAGGTCCAATGAATCCTCTCTCCTCCCTCATCCGTATCCCTTTCACCCTCTTTGGATCTCCCTCCTAGCCCCCCAAAGGACTGGGAGCCAACATCCTCCACCGTCCATTGATGACCCCCACCTTCCCCAGACTTGTCTTCAGAAATCTGGAATCCCCTAACCAGGTCCCTTACATTCAGGCTTGGATTGATCTTGCCCATGACTCCCTAAAATGACTCAAGGTTTGCTGTTCTGGATGCCGTTCCTGTTGGAGGCCATTAACCAGTATCCATTCTATTGCCCTGCTGAGTTAAGTTTATGATCCTTCTCACCCCGCCTATTTCCCATAAGTCTCCTGCTATGCTCAGGAGGTGGGACTTCCTGTCATAGTTCTGTTGCCTAGTTACTCGCACCTTTTTACTCGCTGACGTTTTTTCCCTATGCCTCCTCTATATACACCCAACACCTCCCCTAAATAAATGAGACTTGATCAGAATCCTGTCTTGTCTCCATTTCTCGCATCTCCTGTCCTTTGTCCTCTCTTCAATTCCCCGCTCCTCCCCCAGGTGACCTTTGTTGGCTGACCTGCTGGCTCGGGACAAGTGGCACCCAACGAGTGGGGCATCGGGTATGGAGGATTCAGTGATGGAACCAAGTGAAAGCCAGCAAAAGAGAGAGCCGGTAAGAGAGTAAAAGAGGCAAAAGAGAGAAAGAGGTCTGCACCGTAGTTGCCTGCTGTGACGTCTGAACTTTGATAAGCGGACGGCACCCCTTTCCCCTTTTCCTTCAACAATGGGACAGACATTAAGTGAACATGAGGTATTTGTAGAAAGTTTGAGCAGAGCATTAAAGGCGCTAGGAGTAAAGGTTAAAGTTAAACAGTTATGTGAATTCTTTCAGTTTGTACATCAGGTATGTCCTTGGTTCCCTTTGGAGGGTATGATTGATTCTAAGAGATGGTTATGAGTGAGAGACGCCTTACATGATTATTATAGGGTCTTCAGACCAGAAAAGATTTCTGTTACAGCCTTTTCCTTTTGGAATCTTATTAATGAAATTCTCCCACAGGAGCATTGGGACCCCCTGATTAAGCAGGTTGTTTCAGAAGGGGAACATATTCTTCAACTGTCAGCAAAAAACATGCTGGCTCCCCCTCAGGCAGACTCTGACTCTCTCTCCTCCTCTGAGGAGGAGGACTCAGAGGAGTTAATGACTCTTCCATATGCTCCCCCTGATAAAGAGGTTGCTATACCCATTGCGACTTCTGAGTTGTTCACTGCCCCTGAGTTTCCCAGTGTGTACTCTAACCTCCCCACCCTTCAGAGTCTAACACTTAATAATAGTGGCTCTGAGGAGGAAGCTGGTGATTGGAAAACTCTGGGTGATGAGGCTGCTAAATACTGCCCACTATCGCCACGGATTTCACTTTCTCAGAACTTAAAGGAAAAAGGAGTGTTTTCTAACATGATTAAGGTGTTAGAAGATAAAGTTAGAGACCTCCAAAAACAGATTCAATTAGAAAAACAATGTTTTAACCTTGCCCAAGAGCTTGCAGTAATTCACAGTAAGAGGACTGACCACAAGGCATCTGCCATTCTGCCCCCCCCCCTTCTTCTTGGTCAAATCTTAAAAACAATAGCACTGCCAACTGGGCATTTCCGGTGACTGAGACACAAAGGGTGGGAAATGAAGGGGAATGACCTCAGGCTATTAGAACGCACACACCATTTGATCTTAAACTGTTAAAAGAGTTAAAGGCTGCTGTCACACAATATGGCACCATGGCTTCTTATACACTTACTGTATTAGACTCCGTGACTCAGGGATGGCTCACCCTAAAGATTGGTATATGTTAGCCAAAACTACTTTATCTGGTGGAGATTACTTGTGCTGGGAGTCAGGGCATCTAGATAATTGTGACTCTATAGCCAGAAGGAATGCAGTGGCTAGAAATGGTTGGACTTATGAGATGCTAGCAGGTGTGGGGGACTTTTCCAGTGCCGAAGCTCAATCCAGGTATGATGCAGGCCTGTTTGCTCAGATTCAGCTGGCCACAACTGGGGCATGGAAAAGGTTGCTTTTCCATGGAGAGGCTACTACTTCCCTCACAAACGTGAAACAGGGCCCAGAAGAGCCATTTCCAGATTTCACACATCGGCTGCTTCAGGCCGCCAAGAGACTGTTCAGTAGTGTAGAATCTAATCAAACAATTGGCTTTTGAGAATGCAAATGCAGCCTGCCAAGCTGTGATATGCCCTCATAAAAAGGGATCTGACCTTTCGGGTTACATTCGCCTCTGTGCAGAGATAGGGCCAGTCTACCAACAGGGCCTTGCCATGGCTGCAGCACAACAAGAGTTTACGGTCAAGCAATTCCCCTCCCAAAAGGATAAAGATAAATGTTTTAATTGTGGAAAGATAGGACATATGGCCAAGGATTGTAGAGGGAGGATAAAAAAACAAGGTGACTCCAAACAACTGGGGCTCTGCCCACAGTGAAGGAGAGGTAATCATTGGGCAAGTGAATGTAGATCCAAAAGAGATAAATATGGTAATGTCCTGCCCCTGCAGCAGGGAAACGAGAGGCGGGGCCAGCCCCAAGCTCCTACACTCAAACAAAATCATGGGGCGATCGACTTTGTTCCCACCAACAATCCATTTCAGACCTCTTCAGAACCACTCCCAGGAGTGCAGGATTGGACCTCATTTCCACCACCCAGACAATATTAACCCCTGAGGCCGGGATCCAAGTCCTCCCAACAGGCACCTTTGGCCCACTGCCAAAAGATACTTTTGGCCTTCTAATTGGAAGTAGCAGTGTAGTACTCCAAGTCCTTCAGGTAATCCCAAGAGTGATAGACAATGATTACCAAGGTGAAATAAAGATCCTGGTCTCCTCTCCCATGGGCGTTACCAGTGTCTCAGCAGGTCAAAGGATCACCAAGTTGCTTCTTTTGCCACTGACCCCCACTTCAAATAAGATCATGACACAACAGAGGGGAAATAAAGGCTTTGGATCCTCAGATATCTTCTGGGCTCAGGCGATCTCGCCGCAGAAACCCCTTATGACCTTACACCTAGATGGCAGGCAATTCTCTGGGTTAATTGATACGGGTGCTGATGTTACTATTGTTAGAGAAGAGGATTGGCCTGGGGCGTGGCCTTTACATGACACCTTGACTCACCTCCAAGGAATAGGCTAAAGCACAAACCCAAAAAGAATGGCCAAAGTCCTAACATGGAAAGATCAAGAGGGTAATCAGGGCACTATTCAGCCTTAAGTTATAGCTAAATTGCCAGTTAATCTTTGGGGCAGAGATCTCCTGTCCCAGGTAGGGATGATCATGGGTAGTCCTAACTCTGTTATCACTGCGCAGATGTTAAACAAAGGGTATTTACCAGGTCAGGGCCTGGGGAAATTCAACTCAGGAATCACAGAGCCTATAGGCGTTTCACCCAAATGTGATAAGGCTGGTCTAGGTTCTTTTTGAAAGGGGCCATTGACCTTCCTGCGGCTCATGCAGAAAAAATCACCTGGCTCTCAGATGATCCTGTGTGGGTCGATCAATGGCCCCTTACAACAGAAAAATGGATGGCCACGCAACAGCTGGTGCAGGAACAGCTGCATGCAGGCCATGTTATTCCCAGCAACTCCCCTTGGAATACACCTATTTTTGTGATCAAGAAAAAATCTGGCAAATGGTGACTTTTGCAAGACCTCAGGGCAGTAAATAAAACCATGTTCGTGATGGGGGCCTTGCAGCCAGGCTTCCCTTCACCTGTTGCCATACCCCTAAATTACTTTAAAGTGGTTATTGACCTAAAGGTCTGTTTCTTTAATATCCCTCTCCACCCAGATGATCAAAAGTGCTTTGCCTTTAGTTTACCTATTGCGAATTTCAAGGCCCCCATGCAGAGATTCCAATGGTGTGTTTTACCCCAGGGAATGGATAATAGTCCCACTCTGTGCCAGTCTTTTGGGGCCTCGATCATACAGACTGTGAAAGATCACTGGCCAGAGATGTATATCACCCATTATATAGATGACATATTAATTGCTGGAATAGACCAATCCTCCACCCTACAATGTTATCAAGAACTACAACAGGCCCTAAGCCATAAGGGACTGCTGGTAGCCCCCGACAAAGTTCAACTCACGAATCCTTACACCTATCTAGGATTTCAAATGAAGGGGTCCCAAGTTTTCTCCCAGAGGTTACAGTTAAGATTAGATAAATTAACTACCTTAAATGATTTCCAAGGGCTCTTAGGAGATATTAACTGGCCCATGCCTTACCTAAAGCTCCCTAAAGGAGAAATAAAACCTTTATATGACATTTTACAAGGTGATACCGACCCATCATCCCCTTGTGAACTCTCACCAGAAGGCAGACACGCCATTAGAGTGGTTAAAAATGCCATTCAGGAACAAAAGATTACCATTGTAAATTATGATAAACCCCTAGGATTTCTCATTTTCAGAACAAAACTCTCCCCCACTGCCGTTTTTTGGCAGACAGTGTCCCTAATGTGGATACATCTACCAGTCACACCTAAAAACGTCCTCAAACCTTATTATCAGGCTGTCTCGAATCTTATAATTTTAGGCAGAAAACAAGGACGATGTTATTTTGGCAAAGAACCTGATTTTATTATCCAGTCTTTTTCTAAAGAAGAGGTTGACTGGCTGCTCCAAACAACACAGTGCTGGCCTGTTGCTTTGGCTTCCTATGCTGGAAACATTGATAATCATTACCCTCCTGATAAACTCATTGATTTTGCAAATCGTCATGATTTTGTTTTTTAAAAAAACACATCTTTTAAACCCTTAAAAAATGCACTATCAGTCTTCACTGATGGCTCCTCCTCAGGGATAGCTGCTTATGTCTTTTAGGATCAGACAGTTACATTCCAAACAGACAGTCCATCAGCTCAGATAACCAAATTAATAGCCATTGGGGCAGTTTTTTCAGCTTTTCCAAATCAATCCCTCAATATCTATACTGACAGTGTGTACATTGCTCAATCTCTCTCTTTACTTGAAATGGTAGGACAAATAGAACAGGCGTCTAGGGTTGGATATCTGTTCGCTCTAATACAACATATGATTAATAAAAGAACCCTGCCATTTTACATAGGGCATCTACGAGCCCACACTGAACTTCCTGGAGCTCTTACTCTAGGAAATAGATTAGCTGATGCTGCTACTAAACCCTCTACTCGCCCATATTCCTTTTTCGCACACTGTGAAGACACTGTTGCTGTGGCAATTCAGACATACCAACTTCATCACTTAAATGCCCACTCCCTCTGGCTGCTCCATAAAATCACTAAGCAACAAGCCAGACAGATTGGTAAACACTGCTCCTCCTGCGCAATTCATCTCCCTGTTCCTCACCTTGGGGTCAAAACCTGGGGGTTGATGCCAAATACTCTTTGGCAAATGGATGTTACTCACCTATCAGACTTTGGCAACTTTAAATTTATTCATGTGACCATAGACACATTTAGTGGATTTATATACACCTCCCTACAAACTGGAGAGGCTACTAAACATGTTATTGCCCATATGCTCCAGGCATTGTCTGTTTTGGGCTGCCCCCAACAGCTCAAGACAGACAATGGCCCAGGTTACACCAGCTCCACCTTTTCACAATTCTGTAAAAAACTCAACATTGTTCATGTGACTGGCATTCCTTATAACCCTCAAGGTCAAGGTATAGTAGAAAGAGCCAACCAAACTTTAATACTTACTATAGAAAAAAATAACAGGAGGAGACTGGTACCCAACTAAGGGATCACCTAGAAATATCCTGGCTCACTCCTTATTCATTTTAAATTTTTTAACACTGGATGCCAAAGGACAATCAGCAGCCACCCATTTTTGGCATTCTGAGACACAAAAACACTTTGCCTAGGCATTATGGAGAGACCCTCTAACCAACTCATGGCACGACCCAGATCTGGTCCTTATCTGGGGACAAGGGTCAGTATGCATTTACTCCAAAGAAATGAAATCTGCCAGATGGCTGCTGGAAAGACTGGTTAAACAGGTAGATCAAATCGACCAGATAGAGAATGACCTCATAGATGATTCCAGGGACTCAAGTGCTCCCTGAGAATATTTTTGTGTTTTGAATCCTACCACTGGGAATTTTCATAGTTCAGGTCAAGACCATTGATGGCAGCTTTGGGACACCAGCATCTAAGAAAGACCTACTCAAATCCCTTCATGGTAATCCGTGTGATTGTAAAGGAGGCACGTCCTCAGAATTACCCCCCATTATGGCACAGGACTTGCAGGCACAGGCATGATAGGGAAGCCAGTTTGCTGGAGCCAGAGCACGCTCATTCATGTTTCTGATAGAGGAGGGCCTCATGCTCCCATCCACTCTTATCCTAGGCTGACCCAGATGCACATCTGCAAGATAGGTTCAGCTGCAGAGGCCTGTGTTCCTGGTGCTAAATAGGTGGGTCATGACCATGATATGCTGTGGTACTAGCATTGGCTGTGTGTGTGGCTGGCTTCACAAGTTCTTAAGGCTCAAGATAGTACTTTAGAAGGTAATGTGGGCTCAAGAAAATCCTTTGTAGGTACTAAGACCATTAAGCTGCTCCTAGCAGATGAGCAGCACACGTATGGAGCAAAATTAACCAAAGACAGAGCCCCAGTGCTAAATGGTCTGCAAGTTTTGTTTGGTGTAATCAATGTTCTTTATACAGGGAAATCAAAGTTTTAATTCTATCAAAGAAAACCATTGCTTAAACCACACAGATTCTTGTATTGCACAATTAATCACTCATTTTTGTTAAAAATTTTAAAATTGTTAAAAGGAAATAATGGGTTAGAAAATAAAAATTAAAGGAAAAACATTTTAATGGCTTTTCAAATGCAAATGTGGGTGGCCTACAGGTAGAGCAGCTACCAAGGTGAAAGGTCACCACCCCACATATTTTAAAAGACTACTTAAAATTCTTTTAATTCCTAATAAGTTTGATTGCTTGTTTTACTGTCCTAAATTAAACATGGCATTAAAATAGGGTTTTGATATTTTACAAACAAATATAAAGGCTTAAAATAATGTGTAAAAAGCCATGGGGTTTAAATGGTCACTTGATTAGACATTCATTTAAATAATAAAAGGCCTAATCATGGCCTCCAAAGGCCACTGTAGGATCAAAATTCTGTTAAAGCAAAAGAGAGTCAATCCTGACATCTTCACTTGTCAATATATACTATTAATTTTTTATACTTTTACAACAACAGAAAGACAAACCAGGTAAGAGAAATAAGGCTAAAAAAGGTCCTTTGGAGAGCTCTCCATACTGGACAATGAAAAGGGACTCAGTCCACAACTAACCTGGGGCAAAGGGTATGCTTGTGTTTTTCCAGGGAATGCTAACTGACCTATTTGGGTACCAGAGTGTATTGTCCGGCTGTACCATGGAGCCAGATCTAAAGAAGAAGTTAACAGTGACCAGGCTACATCCACACTGGAGCCTATTCAAGAAACTGACTAAGTGGAAATCTAAGGTCTAAATAGGTGACAAAAAGCATAAAAATACAAAATATGCATATTAATTATAGATGAAAGATTTTCTTCCAAGTTTTTCTGATAAGAGATCTCTAATAATTGACAAATAACAAAATCTGACTAGTCTACTTATAAAATTTCTAAAGCTTGTAATATAGTTACTATAATTTAATTTGGCCAAATATTTTAGTGCACTCTTGATTTTTTTAAGGGGTTTATGTGTCTGTGTGTCTATGTGTTTATGTGTCTGTGTGTCTATGTGTTTGTGTGTCTTTCAATGAACAGCTGTTCCTTTTTTTTTTCCTTTTTTGATGATCTATTATTAATGTTTTTATCAATAGGACTCTGTCTTTTCTATAAGCTGATGACTTTTGTTAAACAACAATTGGATGCCATTAAAATGCAACCTATACAGGTCCATTATCACAAGCTTGAGATGACTGAAAGGGAAAACTGCGCTGGAATACAACCGGCTTATGATGATGAAGGTCTGGAGACCTCTTAGTTCTCCCACCCTTGGTGAGATGGTCAGGCTAGCCAGAGATGGGTAATGAGGGGCATACATGAGAAATCACTCACGGCCTAAGACAGGAATGGGACCTCCTGCCATCCTAGTCTCCTATGATGGGTGAGGTTTGAGTTGGGTCCATGTAGAGGACACCTCGACCTAAGACAGGCACTGTCTCTTCAAGGGAATCAGCTGTCTACAAAAGCCATATTTTATATACATATATAAAAGTAAAGGGGGATCTGTTGGAGGCTATTAACTGGTATCCATTCTATTCCCCTGCTGAGTTAAGTTTATGGTCCTTCTCACCCCGCCTATTTCCCATAAGTCTCCTGCTAGGCCCAGGAGTTGGGACTTCCTGTCATAGTTCCGTTGCCTATTTACTTGCGCCTTTTTACCTGCTGACATCATTTCCCTATGCCTCCTCTATATATACCCAGCACCTCCCCTAAATAAACAAGACTTGATCAGAATCCTGTCTTGTCTCCATTTCTCGCATCTCCTGTCCTTTGTCCCCTCTTCAATTCCCCGCTCCTCCCCCAGGTGACCTTTGTTGACTGACCCGCTGGCTCAGTCACATCACTGGCCAATTCCACCTGGTCACACTGGCAGTTCCAACTGATAAGAAGTAGCTGTGACCCCCAACCATCACCCTTAGAACCCCTCATTCTGCCTGCTACCCAGTACACAGATAAATTCATTATGCAATTGTTAAAATGTTGGTCAAAATATGTTGGTAAATCTGAGCTAAAACATGGAAATATTATAAGGTTGTAATATTTCTTTAGTGGGACATTTTATGACTATTTTGTACTTGTATATGTTACATTTGAACAGTTGCTAAATGTACTTGTATTCCTTGCTTGATTTTAGACAATAGCACTAGAGAGGGTAAGGTTAATAAGCTTCCTAGTGGATTTTATGTAAACTTCTGTAAGATGGGACTTTTAGCCAGCTTCGACTTAAAAAAATCTACATACCTGTGTATGAAAAACGGGACTCCTTTTGCCAGTTAAATGACATTAGTTCGGCAATGGTTCTTAAAAACTTGGAGGACAGGTTTCACTGGGATGGACTAGTTCTGATCCCCCTCTACATGCTAGAGGGAATGTCAGGCCTGATCTGTTTCAGTTTCCTTGCTTTGACTTTACACCTAATTTTCCTACCTCTTTACACTTTCCTTTTTAGAGGCATGTAAAATTAAAAAAAAATTCTGTTCCAGCTGGGTAAAGCCCTTAGAAAATGAGTGTTTGTTAATGCCAAAGATAGGGAAGTCTAAGCCTGAGACTCAGTGGAGAGAACCGACTTCTGGGTGACACCAAAAGGAGCTATCTCCAAAAGCAGCACACTTATGGGACCAAAACATGTTTAATATAAAAAAAATTTTGACTTTTTCTCCTAAATTTAGTTATCATTTAAACGGGTAAGAGATGAGTTATATATTTTATAAAGCCTTTACTATAAGATGCTTAGGTAATCTTGTTCAGGCTTTTTAAATTTCTTATAGAACTTGGACAAACAGTGGTTACTCTGCCAGCTAGTAAATGCTCTTAGAGCAGCTGTCACCCTTTAAAAACAAAGGTCAGGTTTCCCCAGCCATTCTTTGGTGAATCCCAATTAGAGCCTATGGCTGATGAAATGTTGACCAAAAAGCTGCTGGATTCCTTTCTAGAGACATCTCTGCTTGTGTGAGCCAAAAGAAACCGAGAATACCTAAGGGGTTAAGTCGCCATATCCAAAGGTTCCTTGGTGGAAACTGGCTCCTGACCACTAAAAGCTCCCCACTTACCTATTGTACATTTTCTCTCTAGTAAACTAAAAATTCTACCTGTGCTTTTCAGTAGAATAAGTTAATGATTCACTCTTTCAGAAATAAGGCTGAGACAGCTTGCAATAGTGGTTATCAGGGGAAGCTTACATCTGCTTTACGTGTTAACTAAGAGTAAGATGTTTGCCAGGTGTATTGTGTTTTTACCAATATGTAAAATGTGATGCCAGATGATGAGTTTCACCTGTGAGCTTCAAGGTTAAATCTTGTTTGGTTGCTAAAAATATTTGCCTAGGTGATTAGATAAATTGACCTTTTTATGCAATGGTTGTGCTTCCTTCTTAAGACTCCTGTCACCAGACTAGCAGTCTTATGTTCAGAATTTTTTTACCTTACAAAAGTCATTCTAGTACTAAAATGTAGGTGTGGGCTACAGGAGAACCAGACAGTTCAGGTGCCTAAGGCTGCTACTTTCTGACCTTGGGAGTCTAAGGATAAAATAGTCTTAATCACAACCTCATCCACCATTACTAAAAGTAAGGTTTTCCTATATTTGCCTTTCTAAAGGGTGGGCTTCTAAACCAAGCTTTAACTTCTATGAAAAGGCAGGCAGCATTATAAGCTGATGCTGCATTTGGAGATAAACATCATTTTCTTAATTTTAAACAACCAAAAGATAGCCAGTCTATCTTGGTTTAGCTGTAACAGGAACTACCTGCTCCCACTAGAACCCAAGCAGTCAGACCCCTGCTGGCCTAGTAGCCAGGCAGGAGATCATAATAAAAAAATATTTTCTAATGTGTATTCTTGAAGGTCTAAAAAGAACTAAAACCAAGCCTTCATTTATTAAATTTCAGCTATTTACAAGGAAAAAGATAAACATCCCTCTGATTTCTTAAAATGTTTAATAAAAAACTGGTAAAACATACTTATTGAGATGCTTATTCAGTAGGGGGACATATTACTCTTACAGATAAGTTCATTACTCAGTCAGCTTCAGATATTTTAAAAAATGATACAAAAGATAGCTTTTGTTCCAGACAACTCACTTGATACTTTATAGGACACTAAGGAAACAATGTCCTATGATTGAAATTGGGAGAGAACCAAAAGAAAAAAAAAAAAAAAGCAAAGAGACCAAAAATGGCTGCCTTTGTTGGGGCCTCAAAACAGACCCTAAATCTGATTCTCTGGGCTTCAAGAAGAGCTCAATGACAATGAGGTTCATCTGCTACTGCTGTCAGAAGCCAGGCCACTGTTAAGAGGGACTGCCTTAAGAGGCCCATAAGCCATGCCCTGACTACCAAGGCAGCCACCAGAAGTGAGACTTAACTCTGAGGTGGAGGTCCCAGAGCTCTGACTCAGCTTCCCAGATGGCCCAGTAGGACTGAAGAGCACTGTGCCTGCCTCCTCCCTCTGGCCAGAATATCATCTCTACCTGTCATCTCCATGGAGGAGCCCTGAGTAATCACAACTACAGGAAAAAAAACCCAGCTCATTGCTGGATGCTGACACAGGTCTCTTTGTCTCTCTCCAACCCTGACCTTCCAGTCATAATCATTTTGCTTTAGCTGTAACTGAGATATATTGTTCATGTACAGATAAAATCCTGTCACCATAAAAATGTCTAGAAACACTGGCTACACAGTGTCTAGTAGCTTTGGGCTTATAGATAGAGTCAGGCCTTGTCTTTAGAACATAAACCTCAGAGCCACAGTGTTAAAAGGATAAATCCCTCCATAGTGCCCCTTGATTACAATAGGGGCCATATCCAAAAGTGAATGGGACATTAGTTTCATCTAACTTAAAACTGTATATTTCATGATAAATGTATTAAGTTAGCCTGGTTGATTGTTTTATATAACTCAGGTATTTCACACTGATAGTAAACATAGGTATAACTAGGAAAATATGCCCTATCGTACTTAAATTACATAAAAACATTAATCTGGTTTTCATATGTTCCCAAAATTTAGAGATAATTATAAATATATCTAGAGATACTTATAGCAAACTGTCAGACTCCAAAACTAAAGGGGTCTAAAAGCAAGTGGGTTATGATTGCTAGCCTCAAAAAGTTTATACATTTATCTGTTAGCTCAAATGCTTGTACTTTGATTATACATGCTGTAATTTTTCAGAAAATTTTATCTTTCTTAAAAGGTACCATAACCCAGGTAATCATACAAATTTTCTCTATAGAGATATAGTAAGGCCTTAACTGTCCACCTGATAGAGCCCAGATGATCTGAGCCTTCTCTGAGTTTCTTGCCTCATTACAAAAAAGCTATCTTCATATTCCTTGGGCAGGGCTACCTGCCGGAGGCCTTAAAACCCAAAAATTATACCTTACTCAGTGGAACCCAGATATCTGACACAAGCTACAGAAGTTAAAAAGTTTACAGGAATAAATTTGTCTGAGTTGAGGTGTTTCATAGTAAAAAGGATACAGAATGGAATTATAGATGGAAAATAAAAATGAGGATACTAGCAGCCTATATTTAAAAAAAAAGTCAGTCAGGAAATGGGAAAAATGCTTTCCTGGATCCAGACACAGAGGAGGGACATTTAAAAAAAAATCCAAATCTGCTAAAAAAAATGTGTTTATGATGGAGTCAGAGGAAGTTTCAGATTGAGGTGGTCATGTGTCTTCCCTCTCAGCCTGAGGGAACCCATGTTAACTGCCAATCTAAGGAGAAAGCCTGTAAAATTTTCAATAGATGCTTATGCAGAATGGTTGTAGTTACCCAGACAGCAGCTCCACTTACAAACTGGAGAGTACTTGGTGCTTTCCCTATTTCTGACAATTCATGTGCCATAGATAATAATAAAATTAGTAAAACACAAAAGGCCAATTTGAGACAATACCCAGCAGCCATAAAAGATTAAAAGATTAAACCTCACATTTAAGAAATATCTAATAGAGCTACAAAATGTTCTGACTAGTGTTTTATAATTACAAACTTTAAAAGTTTATTACATTCCAAATCTGTTAAATGATTACTGTGTCCTGTTGATATTATTGTTCATTTGTTTCTTTGGCTTTTCCTCTTCTAGATTTAAAGCTATTCCACCTACCCAAGATAAAATTATTTGCTGTCTATTGAGGGCCTTTAGGTAGAACCTCTGGAGAGTATCTCTAACTGCTGGACAACAACTAAGACCCTTTTTCAGCCTGAAGAAGCCAGAGTGGTCATCACCCACAATCCTTTCATAGCAGTTCGAGTTACTTTTTCAGAGAGGAAATATGTTGTAGACAGTTGAGTTAGATAAAATATTATAGGCAGTCAGACAGGGCTAGGCCCTCAAGGAGACAAAATTAAAGACAAGGTGACTTTTACAGTTTGAGAGAGGTGGATGCTCCCCACTGTGGGCCAGACCTCAAGACAAAACAAAAAAAACTCCTTGACTGATATTACAGTCCAAGAGGTGACACAAAAAACAGTGGGGACATGGGAGATATTGCTTATTCTAGAGTTCTAAAAAACCACCTACTCAGACTCTGTTGTTAACTAATGTTCCTTGCTGTTGGAGTAGATTAGCGGTAGTAACCCATGTCAAAATAATTTGATATAACATTGCCTCAAAGGGCCATGAGTATGTAAAACTTGAGAGATTTAAACATATGCTATGATATTTAATATTGTTAAAAAACCTCTTCTTTGGGGAAGTGATAGATATACATGTGAGACAACTAGGTTGCAATGTGACAAAGGCTCTTAATGCCACTTCAACAGCCATTGCCCTGCTCAATGTGGAACAGGGCAAACACATTGAGGGGCCATATTAAACAATCGAGCTACTATTGATTATTTGTTATTGTTTCGTCACCAGGGGTATATAAAAAAAAATAAAACGTGCTGTTACAAAATCAGGTAAAAACACTAAAAACTTGTTAAACCTATGATTATATTCCTTCTTGTCCTACTCATTGAGCCTTGTTTAATAAACTATTTAAATATATACAAGCTAAGTTATAACCCTGATGTCAATGGTTTGACTCAATTACAAAAACCAGTGGGGAGTGCTGTAACCTGTGCAATTGATTCCAATTTTGTAACTCTGTATGTTTCCACAGTAACTTTGTTAACAAGGACTATTTGGTATAAGCTGACAACCTAAACTCCATCTTGTAACAAGCTTTGTAACTTCCGTTTTGTAAAACCTTCATTTGTTTTGTAAATCCCCCCACCCATGCCTTCCCTGAAGAATGTGACTGTTTAAAGAAAGTGTTTCTCAGCATTCTGAGAGAAGATAAGAAATGTTCCTCAACATTCTGCAAAGTGAGTTAAACTGTCCTTCCTATGGGAACAAACAGATAACTTGAAAATGGGTGAAACTGTCATCAGATGTCCTTCTGACTACTGGAACATAAACAACGCCTAAGCCAAATAAGGACATATTCCTGTAGAGTTTGCAAAATGTGACCTTGTCTATGGGAACAAACAGTTAACCCTCAGTCATGACTAACTCAAAATAAGTTTTGTAAAATCCCCTCTCCTCCCCTTACTGTTGTGGTTTTTCCCTTTAAAAACTGTGCCTCACCTAGACTAAAGGCACACCTACTTGGAGATGAGAGTACGTGCCACCACTGAGCTCAGATAAATAAAGTGCTTTCTTGCTTTTTAAGTTTGAGTCCGGTTTTTTTTTATTTTGGGGTTACAACACACCCCTCTAGAGACCCCCACCAAGCCCACTGAGTGTGCGAGAATTTGTATCCCGCTCTTGTGACACCCCAGATCCAGACCAAATCCAGGTTCAGTGAATGAATGGGAGAGCTCTCAGCTCTTCTGAGCCTGCAGGAACACTCTGGACCGAACCCATGAACATTGCATGAGTGAGACCCTCTGCTGCACTCTCAGGAACCCTCCCCTCCTCTGGAGCCACCAATCCCAAGCCGACCAAGTGACTGAGAACTTCTGCCTCGCTCTTGGGACAACTCAGATCCAGCCCAATCCTAAGCATGGCAAGAGTGTGTGAGAGCTTCTGTGCTCCATGTGACCCATGGGCCAGGGGCATGGTTCACATCCATGGGCTTCAATAGGAATGAGCTGACCATAACAGCGAGAACCGAGCCAGGCACAAATGGATAAATTGGGGTAGGTAAAGGGTTCATGAACAAAAATCAAGTTGCATGGGTAATACTTGAAAGAAATATCATGTGGGACCACTTCTTATTGAGAAGTTTTGCACATCAAAAGAAATCACCAAAAAGGTAAGCAGACAAACCAAAAACTTGGAAAAACTCTTAATTAATAACCACTCAGACAATGGTCTGCTCTCTAGAATTTATAAAGAATTAAAAAACCTTAGGTCTTCAAAATTTAAAGACCCAATCCAGAAGTTGGCATGCCAGATGAACAAACAATTCTCAGAGGATGAAATTAAAGAAGCAAACAAATATTTAAAAAATGTTGTACATTCCTAACCTTTCGTGAAATGCAAATTAAAATGACACTGAGATACCATCTCTCCCCAGAAAGAATGACTATTATGTTTTTATACAGCATTTTATTTTTTTTATTTATTTTTTCCTTATTTTTTGCCATAATTTTATTGATAAACAAATAGCAACGACAGTCTCAAATCAAATCGGGAGGACACTTTCAATAATTAACATACTGCATACATTCTTCTTAGTGGTTAATTGCTGTACAAGATGGGGACATGATATCCTATTTACAAACACCGTTAGGACAAATTATTCTATTAATTAAGAGAATGTAACTATATATCTATCCTAACCACTTTGAATACACAGATACAAAATGGACATTCATCACTATACCCTTTTTTGTTAAGTTCCGTTATTTGAATATTGTAGGTGTGTAAACTCAGCAAAATATTCTGAAAGAGTCCAGTAGCCCATAATACTGCTGGGTTTTCGGCTTAACTGGCAATGTCAACTAAGTGACCTACAGCTCAACATAACATCATGGCTTTACTTCTCATATTTCGTTTTTATGCTTTTCCACTAGGTGGTTAAGACCAAGGTAAAGCAGGACCTATGCAACAAGAGTTGTACCTTTTGGGTCTGATAAACTCAGTGAAATTCCCTCAGGATTTATCCTGAGATCCTGTACCTCAGATTGTAGAACCTTTGTCAGTGTCAGCCATGTGGATGAGTCATGGCCATTGCTTGGCCAATGTGCT
>NW_004524787.1:1563499-1566060 GCF_000260255.1 Octodon degus | reverse complement strand
GAGTCTTAATTGACCTTAGAAGGCTAGGGCCAAAATGTTGGCTTTCCTTGCAGCCCTCCTTTTTCTCTAATTTTGGTCTGCCAACTCAGGTGGTTAACCATCCAGAATACAAGTTTATTGTTATTATCAAACAACTTGGGCTGTTAAGCTTAACCTCACTGTCTGCATATCAAACATCTTAGGCATAAAAAGGAACTGGTATTTTTCATCAAGTATTGATATGTAGAACTTTAAGTCCCTACAGAGTATGATAAAAAACATTTAAAAATTAGAATATATTTTAAAAATGGGCCTAAACAATTAAATACTGCTCATGTTTGCACATTAAGTCCAACAATCTCATCATATACAACCATGAAGGAGGACAGTCCCACAATGTTCCTTTTCCTGTCTCTTGATTTCCTTCACCACCACCTTCCTCTTGAACATCCCCCTACCTGAGAGACATCATAGCAGCAACTGGCATGTCATGATAAGTAGCCCATATTCAGAATACCACAATGACAGGCACTCCCAACATGAAACAACTGTTACAAATTACCACCTACAGTGCAGCAGCTTAGTTCACAGGTATCAATGTATATAGTTAGTCAGGGTGAGAATCTTTCCAATTAACTGCAAGATTAAAAAATCTTCTGAACATTCTCAGGATCATTGACTTGCTCATCTTCTACATATAACTGTATGGCTTGACATTGTCATGTTTCCTATCTCTTCTCTTTTCCCTCTCTCGACTAGTTAGTCCTTGAGATCCTGCTTTCTTTTACTTGTATAATATCTTTCTATTTGTATATCTTCTTTTGGGTTTTTATACTAGGGAGACTATACTATATTTGCACATGTGTATGTGGTTTATTTCACTTATGAGTATACATTTAAGTGGCATCCACTTCACTATAAACGCTTCGAGTTTATCATTTTTAATAACTGAATAATACTCCATTGTGTAAAAATACCACAACTTTTTCAACCATTCCTCAGGTGATGGGCATCTTGGTTGTTTCCAAGATTTGGCTATCACAAATTGTGCTGCTATAAACATAGGCACACATATATCTCTATGATATGATGTTTTCAGATCCTCTGGGAAAATTCCCAATAGAGGAATAGCTGGTTTAAAGGGGATTTCCAGACCAAATTTTCTAAGGAGTCTCCATACTGATTTCCTTAACGGTTGCAATAGTCTACATTCCCACCAGCAGGGGAGAAGGGTTCCTTTTTCAGCACAGCCTCTTTAACATTTGTTGTTGGGTAATTTCTTTATGATAGCCATTCTTTCTGGGGTGAGATGATATCTCATTGTGGTTTTAATTAGCATTTCACGAATGGCTAGTGATGTGGAGCATTTTTTCATGTATTTATTCACTTCTTTAATTTCTTCCTCTGAGAAGTGTGTGTTCATCTCGGAAGCCCATTTCTGGATTGGGTCTTTAAATTTTGGGGTCCTAGTGTTTTTTAGTTCTTTATAGATTCTAGAGAGCAGACCTTGTCTGAGTACTTATTTGTCATGATTTTTTCCAAATTTGTGAGTAGCCTTTTCACTTTGTTGGTAATTACTTTTGACATGAAAAAACTTCTCAGTAAGAGCAAGTCCCAGTTGTTAATTGTTTCAACTGTTTCCCGTGCGATTTGATTTTTGTCCATGAAATGTTTGCCTACCCTCATGTCTTCAAGAGTTCCTCCCAATTTCTCTTCCAGGAGACTTAGTGTCTGTGCTTTAATGTTTAGATCTTTAATCCATTTTGACTTTAGTTTAGTGCATAGTGATAGACCTGGGTCAAGTTTGAATTTTCGGCACATAGAGAGCCAGGTTTCCAGCACCATTTGTTAAAGAGGCTATCTTTCTTCCAGTGAGTATGTTTGGCCCCTTTGTCAAAGATAAGGTACCTGAGTGTGTTCGTAGGGGATTCAGCGTCTTTTATTCTATTCTTTTCATCCTCAGGTCTATTTTAATGCCAGTAGCATGCTGATTTCGTCACAGTAGCCTTATAGTATAATTTTAAGTCAGGAATTGTCATGCCTCCTGCCTTGTCTTTATTGCCCAGAATTGCCTTTGCTATTCTAGTTCTTTTCCTTTTCCAGATAAATTTTAGTAATGATTTCTCTATGTCTGTGAGTTATGTCACTGGTAGTCTGATAGGGATTGCATTACATCTTTACAGCAATTTTAGGAGTATGGCCATCTTCACAATGTTGTTTCTTCCTATCCAGGAGCACGGAATATCTTCACATTTTCTGAAATCATCTACGATATCTTTTTTCAGAGTACTGTAATTTTCTTGAAAAAAATCTTTGACTTTTTTAGTTAGATTAATTCCAAGGTATTTCATTTCCTCGGTGCTATTGTAAAAGTTATTGTTGCTATAATTTTCCTCTCAGTGCGTTTGTGTCTGTGTGGAGGAATGCTATTGATTTTGGGTATTGACTTTATAACTTGCTATGCTACTGAATTTTTGTATTAATTTCTGTAGCCTCTTGTTGGAGTCTTTTGGGTCTTCCAAATAAAGTATCATGTCATCTGCAAATAAAGGTAATTTGACTTC
The DNA here is from genome assembly GCF_000260255.1 of Octodon degus. Lineage (NCBI taxonomy): Eukaryota > Metazoa > Chordata > Mammalia > Rodentia > Octodontidae > Octodon > Octodon degus. The sequence goes on along the minus strand of NW_004524787.1, from coordinate 1,563,517 downwards.
TTCTTTGCCTATTCTTAT
>NW_004524787.1:1548387-1562364 GCF_000260255.1 Octodon degus | reverse complement strand
ATTAGGGTATTTATTTGTTCCCATTGTGTTTTCCTAATGTGTGAGTTCACAGCTATGAATTTCCCTCTGAGAACTGCTTTCATCGTATCCCATAAATTACAATAAGTTGTGCTTGAATCTTCATTGAATTGTAGATACTGTTGAATTTCTTGTTTAATTTCATCTGTGACCCATTGGTTGCTGAGTGGGGTGTCATTTAATTTCCATGTGTTTAAGGTTTTTCCTTGTTACTTTTGTCTTTTATTTTCAGTTTCCTTGCACTATGGTCAGATAATGTGCATGGGATAATTTCTGTTTTCTTGCATATACTTAGGCATGACCTATGGACCAGTATGTGGTCTATGTTAGAAAATGATCCATGTGCAGCTGAGAAAAATGTGTATTCAGCTGTGTTTGGGTGGAACCCTGTATATGTCCACCAAGTATACTTGTTTCAAGCTCTGGTCCAGTTCTGTTATTTCTTTGCTAAGATTTTGTCTGGTTGACCTATCTTTTGCAGATAAGGGTGTGTTAAAGTCTCCTGTTGAAATTGTGGTATTGGGTATCAGATTTTTCATGTCTATTAAGATTTGCTTTATATTGTTGTGTGCTCAAGTGTTTGGTGCATACATTTTTATGAGTGTTACCTCTTCCTCTTAAAATTTTCCCCTAAGCAGTAGATAGTGGCCTTCTTTATTTCGCTTGATCATTTTTGGTTAGAAATTGATACTGTCTGAGAATGGGATTGCTTCTCCTGCTTTTTTCTGAGATACTGGGACATGTAATGTTGTGTTCCATCCTTTGACTTTCAGCCTATGAATGTTTTTATGAGTTAAATGTTTTTCTTTTATAAAGCATATTGTTGGATATTGTTTCCCAATCCACTGTGCAAGTCTATTTCTCTTAATTGGTTAATTCAGTCCATTTACATTGATGGTTAGAATTTAGATGTATTGACTTACAGTTGCCATGTTTTGTACCTGTTTTTGTTTATTCCTTTTTCTCCTGTGTTTAATTGCTTGCCCTATTTAGTTGTTTACTTCTGATCTCATTCATGGAGTTCTGATCACTTTTGTCCCTGTCTAGAACATCTTTCAGTAGCTTGTGTAGAGTTGGCTTTGTCATCAGGAAATTCTTTAGCAGTTTTTTGTCATTAATTATTTCACTTCTCCATCAAACTTGAAAGAGAGTTTCGCAGGTTATAGTAGTCTGGGCTGGAATTTGTTTTCATAGAGGACCTGAAGTACTCTGCTCCATGCTTTTCTTGCCTGCATGTTTTCTGAAGAGAAGTCAGCTTTAATTCTGATGGGTTTTCCTTTGAATGTGATTTGCTTCTTTTGTCTAGCGGCTTTCAGCATATTATTTTTGTGCTGAATTTCTGGGATCTGGACTATTATATGTCTCGGTGTGTTTTTCATTGGGTTAAGGTTCCTTGGCATTCTGTATGCTTCAGTTACCTGAATGTCAGATTGTTTCTTCATATTTGGGAAGTTTTCTGCTATTATTTCTGCTCACATTTTTTTAATGTCATTTGTATTGACTCTTTCTTTCTCATTGATGCCTACTAGTCTCATTGTTCATCTTTGTATCACCTTGCAGGTGATGTATTATTCTTTCCTGCATCGTCGTTGTTTTTAAGAGATCCTTTTTTACCTTTTCACTAGCTGCACCAGCATCTTCAAGATCTGAATCTCTGTCTTCATTTTCACTTAAGGGGTTTTGCAAGCTTGTGATTGAGATTTTAATTTCCTCTATATCTCTTTGACTCTGCTTCATGCGATCTATTTCCTTCCTGTATTGCTCGTTCAAGGACTCCATCATCTTTCTAATCTCCTCTTTTCTTTTTCTCAATGTCTTCTTTAGAAACAGTTATAAATTCTTTTACTGCAATGCTTTTTTTTTTTTCCAATTGGGTTTCCTCCCTATGTTTCTGTAGTTGCTTCTTTACTTCAGATGCTATGAGTTCTGAGAATTCTTTTTTATTTCAGAAAAGAATTGTGCTTTGATTTCCTGTATATCTTCCTGTTGTTGCTTATTTACTGTCTACGCTATTAATTCATGCATTTGAGCCGAGCTAGTGTCTTCCTCACTTGTTCTGGGTGGCCACTGGGTTTCTTCCATATGTTTCTGCATTTGATTCTTTATGCAGATGTTATTAATTCAGGGATTTCTTTTTTATTTCAAATCTGCGTTCCTCTATATCTTTCTGCAGCTGTTATTTTTTTTTTTATTTCAGAAGCCATTGATTCATTGCTTTCAGCTGTGAGATTCCCAATTTGTTCTGTGTTAGTGTCCTCTGCATTTGTTACTGGTGGGCTTGGGTTTTTATGTTGCATTTGGTTCCTTCTTGTCATTTTGTTTAGCACTGTCTTCTGACGTTTGTTGTAGATCTTCGTTGTAGTTATAACCTTAGCACGTACTAACGTTCAGGTGCAGATCTACAAAGTTTGGTTTTATGCATCTGTGCCTGGCTTGGGTCTGGCTGGTGTGCTCAACTCCTTCCTGCTGCTGCCATTGATGGTGACCCTGTTTTGCCCCTGTGGCAAGATGTTCTTCCGCTGTTTTTGCTGGGTGGTTCTATCTTCTACACTCTCTGCAGAGATTGAAGCTACAGGGTTACAACCCAGGGTTGTATGCCAGGCCTGAGGTGAGCCTGGAGGAAACAAGGTGGAGTAGGCCATGAGGCAGCTATCCCACACACTCACTGGTCTGGGCTAGGACTGTGTTTGGGTGTTCCCGATATGCGGCAGAAATTCCTACTTGGGGGGCGGGGTGGGGAGGTTCTGCCGAGTGGTGGTTGGCATCCCAAGCGGTTGGAAGATTGTCTCACCCAAGCTGCGCCTGGCCTTGGACCAGGAATCTGTCCCTCCAATGCAGGGTAGCCAGAACCTCTTCCACACACTCACCGGACCTGGGCTAGGACTGGGTTTGGGTGTACCCAGAATGCGGCAGAAATCCTACTCGGTGCGCAGGATGGGGGAGGTGCTGCGGAGTGGTGGGGTGTGTCCCAAGGTACTGAAGAATGACTATTATAAAAAATAAACCAGCAACAAATGATGGAGAGGCTATGCGGTAAAAGGAACCCTTCTCCACTGATGGTGGGTTGTAGACTGATGGAATCATTGTGGAAATCTGTGGGGAGACTCACAGATTTAAATATAAGACTGGAAACCCCATTCAAACCAGCTATCCCCCTAGTAGGAATTTTCCCAGTGGTACTGAAATCATGCCATAGTGATATATGTCCACCTATGCTTATAACAGCACAATTTGTGACAGCCAATTGTTTGAAGCAACCAAAATGCCCCTTACATGAAGAATGGATGAAAGAGATGTGGAATTTTTATACAATGGAGTATTACTCAGCTATAAAGTATGATAAACTGTAAACCTTCATAAAGAAGTGTATGCAACTTGAAAATATACTCATATGTGAACTATACTAGTCGCACATATGTAAATATCATATAGTCTTCCTAGTATAAGAACTCAAAAGAAGAAGTAAAAATAAAAATGTATAAACTATTAAAAGGAAAGTGAGCTCTTAAGGATTTGGCAACGAAGAGAGGGAAATTTGAAAATGTAGGAAACACGACGGGTGCAAAACCATACATTTATATGCACAAGACAGGTAAGGCAATGATCTTGTGAATCTGCAGCATGTTTTTGAAACTAGCAGTTAATTGGTAGGATTCCCACCCTGACTAAATGTATATGCTGATATCTGTGAATTAAGCAACTTCACTGAAGATAGCAATATGTAATGCTAGGTTCATGCTCAAAATGCTTGTCATTCTGGGCTTCCACATTTGCATTGCTTTTCATGACATACCAATTACTGCCAAACTATCTCTTAAGTAAATGTTTGTTTAAAAAAAGGGGAAGTAATACATGAAAACAAGAGAAAAGAAAAAAATTTCATAGGACTCCTGCTACAATGCTGCATATGGTTAGATTTCTAATTTTCTGTGTAAAAATATATTACTGTTTATTCCTATTTTGAAAATATTTTTAATTTTTTTTCTTCATATTCTGTGAGGAATTAATATTAGACATATCACTACTTGATGGAAAGTACCTGTTTCTTTTTGTGCCTAAGATGTTTGTTATTCAGACAGATAGTGAGGTTAAGCTCAACTGCATATGTTGTAAGGTAATATCAATATGCTTCTCTTCTGGATGCTTAACAACCTAACTTTGCAGACCAAACCTAGAGAAAAAGAAGTGCTGCAAGGACAGCCAACCTTTTTGCTCTAGCCTTTCATAGTCAGTGAAGACTCAGGACATAGGGAAACCTGTACTGTAACATCACGTAACTCAGTTGTGTCCCAAATTTTCTGATCAAGGAGATTATGAGGCCACAGAAGAAAATGATCACCAATGTAGAATGTGCCTCAGGAGAGTCACCTGGAGAGAAAACATTCTCTCAGGCTTTCACAGAGATCAAACTGGTCTAGCAATAGCTGTGATTCATCCACATGGCTTACTCTGACAAAGAATCTACAGTCTGAGGTACAGGGTCTCAGGATAAATCCTGAGGAGATTTATCCTGAAACTTTATCAAATACAAAAGTTTCATTACTTGTTATATAGGTCTTGCTTTGTCTTGGTCTTTACCATCAAACAGAGAAGTGTGGGAATGGAGTATAGAGGGTAAAACCTTATTATTATTATTATTATTATTATTATTATTATTTGCAGGTATGTATACTATTTATTGTCAGAACAAGCGTACAGCCTCATTTCTTCTTAGATACACCCAAAGTAGGGCCATGGCATCCAGTAATCTTGGTCTGCTGGCCTGGGACTTGCAGACCCCAGAAGTGGCTCAGGTCCCTGTGGGCTCAGATCTTTTTCAGGCCCTCCAGGTCTTCACGAAGCTTGTTTTCCAGACTGTCGTCTAGAACCTGGCTGTACTTCCCATCCTTCACATCCTTCTGCCTGTTCAGAAACCAGTCTGGGATCTTGTACTGGTGAGGATTCTGCATAATAGTGCTCACGCGCTCCACCTCATCCTCAGTGAGCTTGCCAGCCCCCTTGGTGAGGTCGATGTCTGTTTTACTCAACACCACGTGAGCGTACCTTCACACCCCACCCTTAATGGCTGTGATGGCAAAGGCTATTTTCCACCACCCATCGATGTTGGTGTTGAGTACTGGCAAAATGTGCTGGATCTTCTCAGGGATCACTAGAGACATGGTGGCAGCAGCAATGGCTGCAAGCAGGCTTCCTGCAGAAGAGCCCAATTTAATATGCTTAGCTGTAAAAGGCTGAACTCAATAACTTCTTTTCTTTTCTTTTTTTCTTTTATTGGAGGAACAGGTGATTGAACTCAGGACCTGGTGCATTCCAGGCAAGCGTTTATTCCACTGAGCCATCCCCCCGGCCAGGTCAACAACTTCTGTCATTGCCAGTCTTATGGAAAACCCACTGCTATTATGGACTACTGGTCTATATTAGAAAATTTTGCTGTATTTAGGCACCTACAAAATATAAATGACAATGAAATACCCTTCTCTGCCAAAAGTAAACAAAAGGGGGATACAAATGAACAACGATTTTGTATCTGTATGTTCAAAATAGTTAAGATAGATACACAGCTGCATTCTCTTGGATCACTGAATATAGAAATTTGTTCTAATAGTGTTTGTGGACAGGATATCATGTCTGCATTTTTTACAATGAATAACCACTAAGATAACAGTATGCAATGTATTAATTAATGAAACTGTGCTTGTAATCAGTTTTGAAACTGTCTCATTGCTATTTGTTTCTCAATAAAATTAATTAAAAAATAAACGAAAAAACCCCACTGAGATACCATCTCACTCTAGCAAACAATGGCTATCCTAAATAAATCTACCAACTGCAAATGTTCCATTTTCCCAGATTCTATAAATACCGATGTGATTTTGGTTTGCAAAGTCAAAGATCTGTATGTATTGATTTCTAAAGTATAAATCTTGTTTTTCTTTTCTTGTCTTTTTGTTTCATTGAAATGAGGATTGAACTCAGGCCCCTGTGTTTTCCAGGCAAGTATTTTAAAAATATTTGTTTTACCACATTTATACCAGCCAAATATTACTCTACATTTTTATTATAAAACATACATTTTGCTTAGAATGCATGAACTCTAGTCTTCTAATTCACAGTCTCCTAGTTATTTTCCATACCACGTTTTATGTACGAATATCATGTATACAAAATAGATGCCCAATAGGTGATTAACAAAATAGATAAAGAGTGGACAATGAAGTGAGAAATCTGTGTTCTAGGTTATTATATTCTTGTTATTTAGATATGTCCTTTGGCTTCTATGAACTTTATTTCCCTAGTTGTATAGGTAAATTCAGATGAAAAGAAATTAAAGTACCTTCAATCTCTAACTATATTTTTCAATTTAAAAAGGCTTAAAGTTACATTTCATATGGTAGCTATTATTTGCTATTCACTTTTAGATGTATGTAAGAAGTGTAACTTTAAATATATAATTATTCTTAAGTGTATCAAGTTACTTTAATAAATAAAGGAGCATAAAAACAAACTTTGTTAATACAGCTCTTAGTAATATGAATATATTCATCCTAGTGATTTGACACACTTAAATTTCATACATATTAAGATTTTTACATTCCTTTTCCTGTAGACCTCCCCTAACAATTTTGCTCAAACACCTCTCCAATCTGCACACATCTGCATTCTAGTTTCGATTAGTTATATTATATTTTACTCTTTCAATTATATATATATATATATATATATAACCTTTATCAGATAAAAGAAACCATGTGTTATTTAACTTTCTTTTTTTATTCGCTTTATTGAGAAACAAATAGCAATGAGACAGTTTCAAAACTGATGAGTAAGATATTGTCAATAATTAATACATTGCATATTGTTGTCTTCATAGTGGTTATTTGTAGGATAAGATGCAGATATGTTATCCTGTACAAACACTATTAGTACAAATCTTGATTCTCATTGAACTAAGAGAAAGTAGCTCTATATCTATCCTATTTTGTATATACAGATACAAAATGATCCCTCATTTGTATCCCTTTTTTGATTAATTTTGTCAGAGATGTGAATTCCATTGCTATATAAATATGGCAGGTGTGTGAATTCAGCAACATAACTCAACATAGTCCAGTAGTCTACAATAATATTGTGTTATCTGTAGGACAGGCATGGTTAGAAGTTTTTGACTTGAGCCTTTCACAGCTCAGCACATTAATATGGCTTTACTTTTTTTTTTTTTTGACAGAACTGTGGATTGAACTCAGGCACTTGAGCTTGCCAGAGAAGCACTTATTCCACTGATCCATCTCCCTGGCCCCCATGGATTTACTTTTTATATCTTGTTTTTATACTTTTCTGCTGGATGGTTAAGACCAAGATAAAGCAAGACCTATATAACAAGAAATATAACTTTGGTATCTGGCAAGGTCTGGCAAATCCCCTGAGGATTTACCCTGAAACCCTGTACCACAGTTTGTATGTCCATTGTCAGTGTCAGCCATGTGGATGAGTCATAGCCATTGCTTGACCAATTTGCTCTCTGTGGAAGCCCCCGAGAATGTTTCTGTCCATGTGAGTCCCCTTAGGCACGGTCTACATCATTAGCCACTTTCCTCTTTGGCCTCATAATCTCCTTGATCAGAAAGTTTGGAACACAACTGAGTTACATGATGTTACAGTACAGGTTCTCCTGTGTCCTGAATCCTCACTGACCTTGGAAGGCTAGGGCCAATTGGCTGTCCTTGCAGCCCTTCTTTTTATTTAATTTTTGGTTTGCCAACTTAAGTTGTTAACCCTCCTGAAGAGAAGCTTAATGATATTATTGCTCTATAACTTAGAGAGTTGAGCTGAATCTCACTATCAAACATCTTAAGCATAACATGGAACAGGTGTTTTCCAATAAATATTGATATGCTAAACTTTAAATCCCTACAGAATGTGAAAAAATATTTTAAAAATTCCAAAATTAGGAATAAAAACACATATTTTTACACAAAAATTTAAAAATGTAATCATATACAGTATTGTACCAAGACAGTCATATGACATTCTTTCTTGTCTCTTGTTTTCATTTATTACCTTTGTATAAACAAGTATTTACATAAGAGACAGTAGAGCAGTATTGATATGACATTAGAAGCATTAGGTATTTAGAAGACCAGAATGACGGGCATTCCAAGCATTACCCTAATATGACACATTGCTATCTTCAGGGCAGTTGTTTAATTCACAGGTATCAGCACATATAGTTAGTTGGTGTGAGAATCCTAAAAATTTAATGTTAGTTTCGAAAACTTGCTGAAGATTCTCAGGATCACTGCCTTAACCATATTGTGCATATAAATATATAGTTTTGCCTCTGATGTGTTTTCTAGCTTTTCTCCTTGCCCTCTCTTCATTCTTTCTTTTCTTATGTATGTGTTATTCATTTCTGGAATTCTCCCTTTCCTTTTAATTGCATTCTAACTTTCTATTTTTGTTTTGCTTTTCATTTCTTGCACTAGGGCGAATACAAGATATTTACATATTTCAGTGTGTTTTATTTCTCTTATGAGTATATGTTCAAGTGGCATCCATATATTTATGAAGGCTTCCATTTGATGATTCTTTATACTTGAGTAATTCTCCATTGTAGAAAAATACCACATCATTTTCATCCATTCATAAGGTGATGGGCATTTTGATTGCTTCAAAGACTTGGCTATATTTAATCCTTAAGATCTCGCTTTCCTTTTAATTGTGCTATACATTTCTATTTGTATTTCTTTTGCGTTCTTATACTAGGGAAACTATGATATTTACAAAAGTGTGTCTGGTTTATTCCACTTAGGAGAGTATCTTCAAGTGGTATCCACTTAAGTATAAATAATTCAAATTTATCATTCTTTATAGCTGAGAAATAATCCATTGTATAAAAATACCACATCTTTTTCATCAATTCCTTAGGTGATAGGCATCTTGGTTGCTTCCATAATTTGGCTGTCAAAAATCATGCTGCTGCAAACATAGTTGCATATACATCACTATGATATGAAGTTTTCACTTCTTCTGGGAAAATTCCAAGCAAGGGGACAGCTGGCTTGAGTGGGATTTCCATTCCTAGTTTTTAAGGAGTCTCCACAGTGATTTGCATATTGCTTGCACTAGTCTACGTTCCAACCAGTAGTGGAGAAGGGTTCCTTTCTCCCCACAGAATCTCCAATATTTGTTGTTGGTTTATTTCTTTATGATAGCCATTCTTTGTGGGGTGAGATGGCATCTCAGTGTTGTTTTAATCTGCATTTCATGGCTGGCTAGTGAAGAGGAGCATTTTTTTCATATACTTTCTTGCTTCTATCATTTTATTCTCTGAGAAGCATGCGTTCATCTCAGATGCCCATTTCTTGATTGGGTCTTTATATTTTGGGGCCCTAATGTGTTTTATTACTTTATGTATTTTAGAGAGCAGATCCTTGTTTGAAAGCTTGTTAAGATCTTTTCCAAATTTGTGCCTTGTCTTTTCCCTTTTTTTTTTTTTTTTTTTTTTTTTTTATTTTTTTTTTTTTTTTTGTAAAACTAGGGATTGAAGTCAGACCATTGAGCTAGCCAGGGAAGCAATTATTCTACTCAGTCATCTCCCAGGCCTTGATAATTTTTTTAAGTGCAAAAACTTGTCAGTAAGAGGAACTCCTAGATGTTAATGCTTTCAATAATTACCCATCCAATTTGAGTTTTGTTCATGAACTCTTTGCCTACAGTTATGTCCTTAAGATTTCCTCCTACTTTGTTTTCCAGGAGATTTGATGTTTCTGTTTTAATGTTTACATCTTTATTCTATTTTGACTTTAATTTTGTGCATGGTTACAGAACTGTGTCAAGTTTTACTTTTCAGCATGTAGAGAGCCAGTTTTTCCAGTAACATTGGTTAAGGAGACTGTGATTTTTCCGGTACACATGTTTGGCCCCTTTGTCGAAGGTGGATGAGTGTGTTTATAGTGACTTCTCTATCTTCTTCTTCTTCTTCTTCTTCTTCTTCTTCTTCTTCTTCTTCTTCTTCTTCTTCTTCTTCTTCTTCTTCTTCTTCTTCTTCTTCTTCTTCTTTCTCCTTCTCCTTCTCCTTTTCCTCCTCCTTCTTTTTTTTTTGGCGGAACTCAAACTCTTGCACTTGCCAAGCAAGGGCTTATTCTACTGAGCCATCCACCAGGCTAATCTATTTCCTTTATCCACAGGTTTGTTTTTTGCCAATACCATGCTGATTCTTTTTCTCAGTAGCTTTGTCATAAAATTTAAAGTCAGGAATTGTAATGCCTCATGCCTTGTCTTTGTTGCCCTGCACTGCCTTCTTCCTTTCTTGGTCTTTTCTGATTCCAAATAAATTTTCATAATGATTTCTTTAGGTTTGTGAGTTATATTGCTTGTGTTTTGATAGGGATTTAATTAAATTTGCACAAGAATTTTGGGAGTATGGCCATCTTCACAATGTTGTTTCTTCCTATCCAGGAGCAAGGAATATCTTTCCATTTTCTGAAATTCTCTATCCCTCTTTACATAGTATTGTAATTTTCATTGAATAGATCTTTGACTTTGCAAGTTAGATTACTTCCTAAGTATTTCATTTTTCACGGTGCTGTTTTTGAAGGTATTGTTTCTCTAATTTCACTTTCAGTGATTTTGCTATCTGTTCAGAGCAATTGTATTAAATTTTGGTTATTGAATTTGTATCCTTGTAGGCTACTGGTTTTGTGCATTAATTCTAGTAGCTTTATGGTGGAGTTTTTTGGTCTTCAAAGTAAAGCATCTTGTCTCATGAATGGCTTAAAGTAACATCTATTTCCGTTAGAAAACATAAAACACAGTAAAGTATCATGTCATCTACAAATAACGATAGTCTAACTTCTTCTTTATGTATTCTTATTTCTTTTATTTATCTCTCTTGTCTAATGTATCTAGTTAATAATTTCAGAACTATATTGATAGGAGTAGTGATAGAGGACATCCTTGTCTTTTTTCAGATCTGAGAGTACAAGATTTCAGTTTTCCCCATTTAGAATTATGTTAGCCATTGGGTTGTCATAGATGGCTTTTATCAGATTGAAATAGAAGACATCTATACCAATTTTCAGTAGAGCTTTGAACATGAATGAGTTTTGGACTTTGTCAGCATCTTTTTTTTACATCAATTGAGATGATCTTGTGGTTTTTGGATTTGGCTCTACTGATATAATGTATTACATTTATAGATTTTGGAATATTGAAACATCCTTGCATCCCTGGGATGAATTCTACCTTTTCATAGTTTACAATCTTCTTGATGATTTGCTATATTCTATTTGCTAGAATTCTATTGAGGAGTTTTTCATCTATGTTCATGAGTGAGATAGGCCTGTAGTTCTCTTTTTCAATTGTGTTGTTCCCTGGTTTTTGTATCAGTATAAAACTTGTGTCTAGGAAGGATTTTAGGAAGATTGCTTCCTTTTGAATCTCACTGAAGAGTTTCAGAAGTATAGTTATTATTTCCTCTGTAAATTTTTTGTGGAATTCAGCTGTAAATCTATTAGGACCTGGACTTTTATCTATTGTTAGTTTTTATTACATTTTGTATTTCTTCGACAGTTGTTACATTATTTAGAGTTCTTATATCTTCTTGATTAAGTTTTGGTAATTTTCAACTTTTTGGGCATCTGTTGATTTCTTCTGTGTCTTCTATTCTGTGAGAGTATAAATTCTCAAAGTAGCTATTGATGGTCTTCTGACTTTCCACTGGTTCTGTGGTAATTATACTCTTTTCATTCTTGTTGCTGGTATTTGAATTCTTTTATTTCCTCTTTTTGATGAGGTTAGCTAGAGGCTTATCAATTTAATTTAGTCTTTCAAGAACCAGATTTTTGATTCATTAATTTTTTGAATTGTTTACTTCATCTCTATTGAATTAGTTACTGTTTTAATCTTTTTGATTTCTTCCATCTTTGGGCATTGAGTTTGGTTAGCTCTTTCTTTTGTACATGGTTGAGGTGTAGCTTATGTTATTTAATTGTTCCCTTTCTCCTTTCCTAATGTGTGAGTTCACCGCTATAAGTTTGCCTCCAAGAAATGCTTTCATTGCATTGCATACATTTCCATAAGTTGTGCTTGAATTTTCATTGAATTGTAGGTACTGTTCAATTTCTTGTTTAATGTCATCTATGACCCATTGGTTGCTGAGCAGGGTGTTGTTTAATTTCCATGTATTTATGTGGTTTTTCTGGTTTCTTCTGTAATTTATTTCATTTCATTGCACTGGGGTCAGATAATATGCATGGGATGATTTCTGTTTTCTTGAATACAATTAACCATGACCTATGGACTAGTATGTGGTCTATTTTAGATAACGATATGTGTACCACAAAAACAAATGTGTATTCAGCTGTAGTTGTGTGAAACATGGTGTATACTTCTACTAAGTCCTTTGTTCCAAGCTCTGGTTCAGTTCTGCTACTTCTCTGCTGATTTTTGGCCTGCTTTTCCTATGATTTTGGCATATGTTCTCCTGTTAAGGTTGTGGTATTGGATATTAGATTTATCATGTCCATTAAGATTTGTCTTATATAGTTAAGTATTCCAGTGTTTGGTGCATACATATTTTAGACTGTTGTCCCTTCCTCTTGAATTTTTCCCCTAACCAGTATATAGTGATTTTCGCTATTTTGTTTGATCATTATTGGTCTGAAGTTCAGATTATCAGTGAACAGGATTGCTACCACTGGCTTTCTCCGAGGCAATGGGTTGAGTAGTATTGTTTTCCATCCTTTGACTTACAGCCTATGAATTTCTTTATGAGTTAAGTGGATTTGTTGTAGATAGCATATTCTATGAGTTTGCTTCCTAATCCTCTATGCCAGTATATTTCTTTTAATTGGTGAACTGATTCCATTTACATTGCTGGATAAAATTGAGATGTACTGACTTATAGTTCACATGTTATTTATATGCTGTTGTTTACTCTTTTATCCTTATAAAATTCTTTATTTGTTCTTTGTCATGGAAGTATTTCACTTCTCCATCAAACTTGAAAGAGAGTTTTGCATGGTATAGTAGTCTGGACTGGAATTTGTTTTCATAGAAGAATTGAAGCACTCTGCACCACTCTCATCTTGAGTTCATTGTGTTTGAAAGGAAATCTGCCATGATTCTGATGGGTTTTACTTCAAATGTTATCTGTTTCTTTTCTCTAGCATCTTTTGTTATATTCTTGTGTGGGATTTTGGGATGTCAACGATTGTATGTCTTGGTGTGTTTTTCATTGGGTTGAGGTTCTTTGGCATTCTATATCCTTCAGTTACCTGAATGTCAGATTGTTTACCTATATTTGGGAAGTTCGCTACTATTACTTCTGCCCATATTCTTTTTATATCATTTGTTTGACTCCATCTTTCACGTTGATGCCTATTATTCGCACCCTGTTCATTTTTGCATAATCTCACAGGTGATGAATTATTTTTTCTGGCGTCCTCATTTATTTTATTTTATTTTATTTATTATACCGCGGATTGAACTCAGGATGCTGCTCCTGCAACGCTATCACTCAGTTTCCTGAGCTATGGGACCTGGCCCTTATCCTAGTTTATTTTTAACAGATATTTTCTTTCCTTTTCAGTACCTGTGATGGTGTATTGGAGATCTGAAACTCTATCTATACTTTCACTCAAACCATTTTGCAATATTCTAATTGAATCTGACTCATGAACATAGAAGCCATAATACTCAATAAAATACTAGCAAATAGAATACAGAAAATCATCAAGAACATCATATACTATGACCAGGTAGGATTCATCCTAGGGATGCAAGGATGGTTCAATATTCGAAAATCTATCATTGTAACACACTATATAAATGAAGCAAAAACTAAAAACCACATGATCAGCTCCATTGATGCAGAAAAGGCTTTTGACAAAGTCCAACACTCATTCATGTTCAAAGTCCTACAGAAAATTGGAATAGAGGGCCTCTACTTCAATCTGG
>NW_004524787.1:1525786-1545982 GCF_000260255.1 Octodon degus | reverse complement strand
ATGGAGACAGATAGTGAGGTTAAACTTAGTAGCCTAAATTGTTTGATAATAACAATAATCTTGTCTTCTGGATGGCTAACAACCTAAGTTTGCAAACCAGAATTAGAGAAAAAGGAGGGCTGCAAGGAAAGTCAACATTTTGGCCCCAACCTTCTAGGGTCAATTAAGACTCAGGACATATGAGAACTTGTATTGTAATGTCATGTAACTCGGTAGTGTCCCAAATTTTCTGAACAAGGAGATTATGGGACCAAAGAGGAAAGTGATTGATGATGTAGAGTGTGCCTAAGCAGAGTCACATGGAGAGAAAACACTCTTTCAGGCTTTCACAGAGAACACATTGGCCAACCAATGGCTGTGACTCATCCACATGGTTGACACTGAAAAGGTTCTACAATCTGAGATACAGGATCTCAGGATAAATCCTGAGGGGATTTCAGTGACCTTCTCAGACCAAAAAGCTACAATTCTTGTTGCATAGGTCCTGGTTTACCTTGGTCTTAACCAACCAGTAGAAAAGTATGAAGATGAAATATAGGAAGGAAAGCCATGCTGTTATGTTGAGCTGTGGGGGACTCAGGTCAACAATTTCTTATATCGCCACTTAAACAGAAGACCCAATGCTATTATGGGCTACTGGACTTTTTTAGAATATTTTGCTGAGTTTACACACCTACAATATTCAAATAATGGAACTTAACAAAAAAAGAGTATACCTATGAATGTCCATTTTGTATCTGTGTATTCCAAGTGGTTAGGATAGATATATAGTTACATTCTCTTAATTAATAGAATGATTTGTTCTAATGGCATTTGTAAATAGGAACTCAAGTCCGCATCTTGTACAGCAATTAACCACTAAGAAGAATGTATGCAGTGTGTTAATTATTGAAACTATCCTAGCGATTTGATTTGAAACTGTCTCATTGCTATTTGTTTATCAATAAAATTACGAGAAAAAGTTTAAAAATGATTCTAATTGAGATTTTAAGTTCGTCTACATCTCTTTAACTCTGCTTCATGTGATCTCTTTCTTTCCTATATTGCTCACTCCAGGATTCTATCATTTTTCTAATCTCCTTTAAATTTTTTTCAGTGTCTTCTTGAGAAGCACCTATTAATTCTTCCATTAAATTATCCTTTCTTTTTTTACCTCAGAGATATCTCTTACGTTATTTCTCCTATATTTTTCTGCACTTTATTCTTTGTTTTACACAATTGATTTCATTTTTATTTCAGAGTTTATTTCTTATCTGAGTTCCTCTATAACTTTATTTCTTTTTTTAGAGTATAAAACAGTACATATTTAGAATTAGCCAGATAGACTCAGTTTAGATGATCACAATACTTTTAGTGATTTTATTGAGAAAGAATTAGCAATGAGACAGTTCCAAAACAGATAAGTATGCCAGTAAAAACAGTAAATACATTCCATAATTTTGCTTTTTGTACCAGTTATTCATAGTGCAAGATGCAGACACGATAGCTTGTCTAAACCCTATTACTACAATACTTTTTTCTCATTGCACTAAGAGAAAGTAGCTGTATATTTATATTCTCTAATTATCTATCTATCTATCTATCTATCTATCTATCTATCTATCATCTATCTATCTATATATATAACAAAATGGTCTTTCATTTATATCCCCATTTTATGTTTACTTTTGTAAAAGTTGGGTATTTCATTGCCATTCATATATTGTAGGTGCATGAACTTAGCAAAGCAATCCAATATAATCCAGGAGACTATAATAGTAGTGGGTTATCAGCATGACTGGCAATGTCAGAAGTTGTTCAACTGAGCATTTTACAACTCAGCATATTAACATGGTTTCATTTTTGTACCTCATTTTTATACATTTCTGCTGGATGTTTAATACCAAGATAAACCAACACCTATATAGCAAATAATATACCTTTTGTATCTGATAATGTCAGTCAAATATCCTTAGGACTTACCCTGAAACTGTGTATAGCAGTTTGTAGATCTTTTATCAGTGTCAACCATCTGCATGAGTCATGGCCTTTGCTTGACCAATTTTCTCTCTGGAAGATTGAGAGGATATTTTCTCTCCAGGTGACTCTCCTTAGGCACACTCTATATCATAGATCACTTTCCTCTGTGGCCCCAGAATCCCCTTTAACAGAAAATTTTGGACAACACTAAGTGGCAGGACATTACAGCACAGGTTTTCTTATGTCCTGATTCCTCATTAACCTTGAAGGTTTAGGGCCAAAATGTTGAATATCCTTGTAGCCCTTCTTTTTCTCTAAATTTTGGTATAAAAGTTAAAGTTGTTAACCATTCAGAAGAGAAGCTTAATGATATTATTACCCAGAATATAGTCCATTGAGCTTAATATCAGTATCTATCTGTCAAACGTGTTAGACATAAGAGAGAACAAGTATTTTCCATCAATCGTTGATAAGCTAAATAGTAAATCTGTACAGAATGTGAAAAAATAAAAGAAAATACTTATAAAAATATAAATACACAGTGAAAAATTTCTGCACAGAAACTTAGAAAACTAACTATATACAGCATTGTAGCAGAAGAGATGAATGGCATTTTTTCTTGTCACTTCTTATGATTTATTACCATTTGAGATCCAGCCCTAGCCCAGGCCTGGTGAATGTGTGGGAGAGCTTCAAACTACCCTGCATTGGTGAGAACTCCCGGTCCAAGCACAGGTGCAGCATGGATGAGACCCTTTTCCACCCCCTTTGGACCCCAGCCACCACCACTCAAAAACACCCTACCCTCACACCACCCACCCAGTGCGAATTTCTGCCACCTTCTGGGGACCGCCAGATTCACTCCTAGCCCAGGCCAAGTGAGTGTGTAGGAGAGCTTCATCTCCACTCTACTCCACATTGCCCCTCCAGACTCAGCTCAGGCCTGGCATACAGGCATGAAGTGAAATCCTGCAGCTACAACTCCTGGAGAGAGAGTAGGGGTAAAAACAATCCAGAAGCACATCTTGCCAAAGGGGAACAACAGGTTCAATCCAAAGGGAGGGAGCAGAAAGGAGCTGAGCACAGCAGCCAGACCCTAGCCAGGCACAGCTGGATAAATCCAAACCTTGTAGAGCTGCTCCTGAATTTCAGTAGGTGCTAAGGTTAAAACAGCACCAAAGTTCTACAACAAAGGTCAGAAGACAGTGCTACACAAAATGACAATGAGAAGGAGCAAAGTCAAATCTCAGACCTCAAGAACACCCATAACAAGTGTGCAGCGGAAAATAACACAGAACAAATTGGGAATCACACAGCTGACATCAATGAATCAACAGCTTCTGAAATAAAGGAACAACAGTAGAAATGTAGAGAGGAACTCAGATTGGAAATAAAAAACAAATCCCTGAATTAATAACATCTATAGTAAAGAATCAAAAGCAGAAACAAGGAAGAAACCCGCTGCCCAAAGAGAACAAGTGCAGAAGACACTAACTCAACTTATTTGCATGAATTAATAGTAGTAGATAATAAATAAGCAGCAGCAGAAATTTATAGAGGAATTCAGAACTAAATACTTTTCTTCTAGCTCAGTTCAAATGTATGAATTAATAGCATCGATGGTTAATAAGCAACAGCAGAAAGTTATAGAGGAACTCCGAGAAGAATTCTTTTCTGAAATAAAAAAAAAATTCTCTGGACTCATAACATCTGAAGTAAAGAATCAACTACAGAAGCATAGGGAGGAAACCCAATTTCAAAAAAGAACTGCAGTAGAAGAATTAATAACTGGTTGTAAAAAAGACATTGATTAATAGAGATTAGAAAAATGATGGATTCCTTTAATGAGCAACACAGGAAAGAAATAGATCTCATGAACCAGAGTCAAAGAGATATAGAGGAAATTAAAATCTCAATCACAAGCTTGCAAAACCGTTTAAGTTAATGTGAAAGTGAAGACAGAGTTTCAGATCTTGAAGATGCTGGTGGAGCTTGAGAAAAGGTAAGAAAAGGTGTCTTAAAAACAACTACGATGCAGCAAAATATAATTCATCACTTGCAAGATGATGCAAAAGTAAACAATGTGAGACTGATAGGTATCAGTGAGAAAGAAGGAGTCAATACAAAGGACATGAAAAATATATGGGCAGAAATAATAGCAGAAAATTTCCCAAATAGGAGGAAACAATCTGACATTTAAGTAACCGAAGCATACAGAATGCCAAGTAACCACCACCCAATTAAAAACACACCGAGACATATAATAGTGAAGATCTCAGAAATTCAGCTCAAGAATAATATACTGAAAGCCACTAGAGAAAAGAAGCAGATCACATTCAAAGGAAAACCCAACAGAATTATGGCCAACTTCTCTTCACAAAGCATGAAGGTAAGAAGAGCATGGAGCAGAGCACTGCAAGTCCTGTAAGAAAACAAACTCCAGCCCAGACTGCTATACACTGCAACACTCTATTTCAAGTTTGATAGAGAAGTGAAATAGTTGCACGACAAAGAACAACTAAAGAATTTCATGATGACAAAGCCAACGCTACACAGGCTCCTGAAAGATGTTCTAGAGAGTGACAAAAATGATCAGAACTCCACGAATGAGATCAGAAGCAACCAACTGAATAGGGCAAATAATTAAACACAGGAGAAAAAGGAATATATGACAACAGGTAAGTAACATATAAAACATATGTCCATACTTCCCAATTATAACCATCAATGTATATGGACTCAATTTACTAATTAAGAAAAATAGACTGGCACAGTAAAGTTGGAAACAAGATCCACCAATAGTCTGTATACAAGAAACACATTTAACTCAAACATAATTTCTAGGCTGAAAGTCAAAGGTTGGAAAACAATACTATAGGCCCCAGCACCTCAGAAAAAAGCAGAGGTAACAGTAATATTCTCAGACAGTCTCAACTTCAAACCAAGAATGATCAAGCAAAATAAAGAATTCCAGTAACTACTGGTTAAGGGAAAGATTCAAGAGGAAGTGGCAACAGTTATAAGTATGCATGCATCAAATGCAGGAGCACCCAAATATATAAAGCAAATCTTAATGGACATGAAAAATCAAACATCCAATATCAAAATCTTAACAGGAAACCTTAACACCCCTTTATCCCAAAAAAATATGTCAACCAGACAAAAAATAAGCAAAGAAATAACAGAACTGAACCAGTCCTTGAAACAAATGGATTTGTTGGACATATACAAAGTGTTCCCCCCAAACACAGCTGAATACACATTTTTCTCAGCTGCACATGGGTCATTTTCTAAAATAGACCACATACCGGTCCATAAGTCATGCTTAAATATATGCAAGAAAACAGAAATTATCCCATGCATATTATCTGACCACAGTGCTTTGAAAATGGAAATAAATGACAAAAGAAACCTGAAAAAAACCCTCTAAATATATGCATATTAACGACACCCTACTGAGCAACCAGTGGGTCAAAGATAAAATTAAACAAGAAATTCAACAATATCTACAATTCAAAGAAAATTCCAGCATAACTTATCAGAATATATGGGATATAATGAAAGCAGTTCTCATGGGACACTCATAGCTGTGAATTCAAAGATTAGGAAAACAGAATGGGAAAAAATAAATACACTAACACTGCACTATCAACAAATACAAAATGAAGAACAAACGAAATCCAGAGCCCAAAGACGGAAAAAATCATAAAAATTAGAGCAGAAATTAATTCAATTAACAGGAAGGAAACAGTTCAAAGCATTAATGAAACAAAAAACTGCTTCTTTGAAAGATTAAATAAAATCAATAAGCCCCTAGATAACCTCATCAAAAAGAGGAAAAAAAAATTATAAAAGCAATAAAGAATAAAAAAGGTTTAATTACCCCAGTCATAGTGGAAATTCAGAAGATTATCAATAGCTACTTTGAGAATCTTTACTCTCACAGAACAGAAGACAGACGAAATGGACAGATTTCTAGAAAGATACAAATTATCAAAGCTGAATTGACAAGATAAAACCACTCTCAATAGCCCAATACCAGTCAATGAAATACGAGATGCAATGAAAAGCCTACCGACAATGAAAAGTCCAATTCTGGATGGATACACAGCTGAATTCTACAAGAAATTCACAGAAGATGTAGTCCCTATACTCCTCAAACTCTTCCAAGAAATTGAAAAGGAAGCAATCTTTCCAAAATCATTCTTGGAGGCAAGTATGATAATGACACCACAACCAGGGAAAGGCACAACTAACAGAGAGAACTACAGGCCAAACTCCCTCATGAACTTAGATGCAAAAATCCTCAATGAAATCCTAGCAAATAGAATGCAGCAAATCATCAAGAAGATCATACACCATGACCAGGTAGGATTCATCACAGGGATGCAAGGATGGTTCAGTATTTGAAAATCTATAAATGCAATACGCTATATAAATAGAGTGAAATGTAAAATCACAGAATCCTCTTCATTGATACAGAAAAGGCTTTTGACAAATTCCTGCACATATTCATGTTCAAAGTCCTACAGAAAATTGGAATAGATGGCCTCTACTTCAATCTGATATAAGACATTTATGATAACACAATAGCTAACATAATGCTAAAAGGTAAAATCTGCTCTTTTCACTCTTTTAGGTCTGGTACAAGACAAGGTTGTCCTCTATGACCACTTCTATTTAATATAGTTCTGGAATCATTGGCTAGAGCCATTAGATAAGAGAAAGAAATAAAAGGAATTATGATAGATAAAGAAGAAGTTTAATTATCATTATTTGCAGATGACTTAATATTTACATGGAAGACTCAAAATACTCCACCAAGAAGCTACAAGAATTAATACAGAAATTGAGTAGCATTGCAGGATACAAAATCAAGACCCAAAATTCAATAGCATTCTTCTACACAGACAACAAACACACTGAGTGAGAAATTATTGAAACAATGCCTTTTACAATAGCACTGAGGAAAATGAAATACCCTGGAATTAATCTAACTAAAGAAGTCAAAGATCTTTTCAAGGAATATTACAATACTCTGAAAGAAGTGATCGTAGAGATTTTCAGAAAATGGAACGATATTCCATGCTCCTGGATAGGAAGAACCAACATTGTGAAAATGGCCATACTCCCAAAATTGCTGTACAGATTTAATGCAATCCCTATCAAACTACCACCAACATACCTCACAGAGGTAGAGAAATCATTCCTAAAATTTATCTGGAACCAGAAAAGACCTAAAATATCAAAGGTAATCCTGGGCAATAAAGACAAAGGGGGAGGCTTTACAATTCCTGAGTTGAAATTATACTACAAGGCTACTGTGATAAAATCAGCATGGCACTGGCTAAGAAATAGACCTGAGGATAAATGGAATAGACTAGAAGAAACTGAAGTCTCTATGAACACACTCAGCCAACTTATCCTTGAGAAAGGGACCAGATATACCCACTGGCAGAAAGATAGTGTCTTTAACAAATGGTGCTGAAAAAACTGGCTCTCTACATGCTGAAAACTAAAACTTGACCAAGTCTTTCACCATGCACTAAGCAAAAGTCAAAATGGATTAAAAGTCTAAATATTAAAAGAGAAAAATTAAATCTCCTGGATTAAAAAAAATATTAGTAATCCTTGAAAACACAGGGGTAGGCAAAGAGTTCATGAACAAAAAATCAAATCGCAAGGGAAACACTTGAAATAATTAGCAACTTTGACCTGCTCTTATTGAGAAAATTTTGCATGTCAAAAGAAATTACAAAAAATGTGAAAAGATAACCCACAAAGTTTGAAAACATCTTGACAAATAAATACTCAGACAAAGGTCTGCTCTCTAGAATTTATGAAGAACTAAAAAACACTAGAGCCCCAAAGTTTAAAGACCCAGTCCAAAAATGGACATCTGAGATGAACACACACTTCTGAGAGGGTGAAATTAAAGAAGGCAATAAATATATGAAAAAAATGTTCCACATCATTAGCCATCCATGAAATGCAAATGAAAACAACATTAAGATACCATCTCACTGCAGAAAGAATGGCTATCATAAAGAAATCAACCAACAACAAATGTTGGAGAGGATGTTGCGGAAAAAGGAACCCTTTTCCACTTCTGGTGCGAATGTAGACTGGTGCAACCATTTTGGAAATCACTATGGAGACTCCTTAGAAAATTAAGACTGAAAACCCCATTTAAAACCGTTATTCCTCTACTGGGAATTTTCCCGGAGGAACTGAAAACGTCGTATGATAGTGATATATATGTTCCTATGCTTATAGCAGCACAATTTGTGACAGCCAAATCTGGGAAATAGCCAAGACGCCCATCCCCTGAGCAATGGATGAAAACAATGTGGAATTTTTATACAATGAAGTATTACTTAGATAAAGAATGATAAACTCAAAGCATCTATATTGAAGTGGATGCCACTTGAAGATATACTCATAAGTGAAAATAACCAGACACATATGTAAATGTTATATACTTTCCCTAGTATAAGAACCCAAAAGGAGAAATACAAGTAGAAAGGTATAATACAAGTAAAAAGAAAGCAAGAACTTGATGACTAAATGATGAAGAGAGGCAAAGGAGAAGAGCTAGAAAACATGACAGTGGCAAGTCATACACTTATATGTAGAAAATGGGTAAGGCAATGATCCTGAGAATCTTCAGAAAAATTTTGAATCTAGCAGTTAATTGGAAGGATTTGCACCCTGACTAAATATAAATACAGACACCTGTGAACTAAGCAACTGCACTGAATATGGCAATTCATAAGAGTAGGTTCATGCTTGGAGTTCTGTCTTTCTGGTCTTCTGAATATGGGCTACTTGTCTTGACATGCCAGTTGCTGCCATGCTGTCTCTCAGTTAGAATATTGTTCAAAAAGGAGAGTGTGGTGAATGAAGGCAAGAAACAGCAAAAGGAATGTTGTGAGACTGTCTTGCTACAAGGTTGTATATGGTTAGATTTCTGGACTTATGTATAAACATAAGAATTATACAATCCTTGATGTCTATTTTTAAAATATATTTTAATTTTTCACATTTTTTTCATCATATTCTGTAGGGACTTAAAGTTCAGCATATCAATACTTGATGAAAAATACCTGCTCCATGTTATGCCTAAGATGTTTGATATTCAGACAGATAGTGAGGTTAAGCTTGACATCCTAGATTGTATGGTAAAAACAATAAACTTCTCTTCTGGAAGGTTAACAACCTAAGTTTGCAGACGAAAATTAGAGAAAAAGGAGGTCCACAAGAAAAGCCAACATTTTAGCCCTAGCCTTCCAAGGTCAATTAAGCCTCCGGCCATATGAGAACTTGTACTGTAAAGTCACGTAACTCAGTAGTGTCCCAAATTTTCTGATCAAGGAAATCATGGGGCCAAAGAGGAAAGTGATTGATGATGTAGATTGTGCCTAAGGAGTGTCACATGGAGAAAAAACATTCTCTCAAGCTTTCACATAGAGCACATTTGCCAAGCAATGGCCATGACTCATCCACATGGCTGACACTGAAAAAGTACTGACAATCTGTGTTACATCATCTCAGGATAAATCCTGAGGGGATTTCACTGACCTTCTCAGACCCAAAAGCTACAACTCTTGTAGAATAGGTCTTTCTTTATCTTGGTTTTAACTATCCAGCAGAAAAGTATAAAAACTAAGTATAACAATTAAAGCCATGCTATTATGTTGAATTGTAGGATACTCAGGTCAACAATTTCTGACATTGCCATTCAAGTGGAAGACCCAATATTATTATGAACTATTAGATTCTTTTAGAATATTTTGCTGAGTTAACACACCTTTTATAGTCAAATAATGGAACTAAACAAAAAAGGGGATACAGATGAATGTCCATTTTGTATCTGCGTATTCAAAATGGTTAGGATAGATATATAGTTACATTCTTTTAATGAATAGAGGGATTTGCTCTAATAGTGTTTGTAAATAGGATATTATGTCTGCATCTTGTACAGCAAATAACCACTAGGAAGGGAGTATGCAATGTGTTAATTATTGGAACTGTCCTACCAATTTGATTTGAAACTCATTGCTATTTGTTTCTCAATAAAATTATAGGAAAAAAAAAAGAAACACACTTAACCCATAAAAAATTCATAGGCTGAAACTCAAAAGATGGAAAAGAATACTGCATGCCCCAGATACTCAGAAAAAAGCAGTGGGCATCAATCCTTTTCTCAGATAGTCTCCACTTCCAAACAAGACTGAGCAAATGAAATAAAGAAGGCCACTATATATTGGTTAGGTGAAAATTTCAGGACGAGAGGTAACACTCATAAATGTGTATGCACTAAACACAGGAACAGTCAATTATTTAAGACAAATCTTAATAGACGTTAAAATTCTAATATCCAATACCAAAATCTTGACTGGAGACTTTAACAACCCTTATCCCAAAGCAGATAAGTCAATCAGAAAAAATTAGCAAAGAATTAGAAGAACTGAACAAGAGGTAGGAAAAAAAGGACTTAGTAGATATATACAGAATGTTCTGCCCAACCGCAGCTGAATACACATTTTTTTCAGTTGCACATATGTGATTTTCTGAAATAGACCATGTACTAGTCCATAGGTCATGTTTAAGTATATGCAAGAAAACTGAAATTATCCCATTCATATTATCTGACCATAGTGCCATAAAACTGGAAATAAATGACAAAAGAAACCAAAAATCCCCATATACACATGGAAATTAAACAACATCCTACTCAGCAACCAATGGGTCACAGATGAAATTAATCAAGAAATTGAACAATATCTACAATTCAATGAAAATTCAAGCACAAATTTTCAAAATTTAGGGGATGCAATTAAATCAGTCCTGAAAGGGAAATTCATAGCTGCGAACTCACATTATAAAAACAAAACGGAAACAAATGAACACCTTTATGTTGCACCTCCAACATGTAGAAAAGGAAGAGCAAAGGCAAACAGAGGACAGAAAGATGGGAAGAACACATAAAGTTTAAAACAGAAACGAATTCAATTGAGACGAAGTAAACACATCAGAGAATGAAAAAAGCTGGTTCTGTGAAAGTACAAAAAAAATTGATTAGCCAGTAGCTAACCTCATAAAAAAAGAGGAAAGAAAATATTCAAATACAAGAAATTACAAATGAAAGGGCTGTAATTACCACAGACCAAATGGAAATTCAGAAGGTTATCAGTAGCTACATTGAGAATCTTTCCTCTCACAGAATACAAGACACAGGTGAATTGGACAGATTCCTAGAAAGGTACAAATTACCAAAACTGACCGAAGAAGATATAACAACACTCAATAGCCCAATAACTGCCAATGAAATATGAAATGTAATTTAAAAAATCTATCAATGAAGAAAATTCCAGGTCCTGAAGGATTTACACTGAATTCTACAAGAAATTTCTGAACTATATAATCCCTATACTCCTCAAACTCTTCAATGACATTGAAAAGAAAACAATTTCCCAAATTCATTCCTGGAGGCAAGTATCACACTGATACCAAAACCAGGGAAAGATGCAACTAAAAAAGACAACTACAGGCCAAACACCCTCATGAACCTTTATGCAAAAATCCTCAACAAAACTCTAACAAATAGAATGCAGCAAATCATCAAGAAAATCATTCAACATGACCAGGAGGATTCATCCCAGAGATGCAATGATGTTTCAACATTCGCAAATCCATAAATGTGGTACACTATATCAATAGAGGAAAAACTATAAACCACATGATCATCTCTATTGATGCAGAAAAGGCTTTGATAAAGTCCAAAACTCATTCATCTTCATATTCCCATAGAAAATTGGAATAGATGTCCTCTAATTCAATCTGATAAAAGCCATTTATGACACTCCAATGGCTAGTATAATTCTAAATGGGGAATAACTTAAATCTTTTGCTCTCAGACCTGGTATAAGACAAGGATGTCCTCTATCACCACTACTATTCTACATAGTTCTGGAATCTTTAACTAGAGCCAATAGAAAAGAGCAATAAAAGGAATAAGAATAAGTAAAGAAGAAGTTAAATTATCATTATTTGAAGATGGCATGATACTTCACTTGGAACACCCTAATAACTCCTCCAAGAAGCTACTAGAATTGACACAAAAATTCAGGAGCATAGCAGGATACAAAATCAATACCCCAAACTGAATTACATTCCTCTACAGAGGAAACAAACACACTAAGAGGGAAATTAGAGAAACAATACATTTTACATTACACCAAGAAAAATGAAATATGTGGTAATTAATGTAACTAAAGAAGTCAAAGATCTTTTCAAGGAAAATTACAGTACTCTGAAAAAGCCGATCATAGAGAATTTCAGAAAATGGAAAGAAATTCCATGCTCCTGGATAAGAAGAACCAACATTGTGAAGATGGTCATACTACAATCCCTACCAAACTAAGGCGAACATATCTCACAGACCTATTGAAAATGTTCTCAAAATTTATTTGGAATCAGAAAAGACCTATAATAGTAAAGTCAATCCTGGGGAAAAAAAAAAAAAAAAAGGCAGGAGGCATTACTATTCCTGACTTGAAATTATATTACAAGACTACTGTGATAAAATCAGCATGACACTGGCAACAAAATACACCTGAGGATGAATGGAATAGATTAGAAGATGCAGAGCCTCTACTAACACACTCAGTCACCTTATTTTTTACTAAGGGGTTATACATGCTCAGTGGAAGAAAGACAGGCTCTTTAACAAATGGTGCTGCAAAAACTCACTCTCTACATGCTTATAACTAAAATTTGACTCAGGTCTATCATTTTCCCTAAGCTAAAGTCAAAATGGATTGAAGATCTAAACATTAAAAGAGAAACACTAAATCTCCTGGAAGAGAAAGTAGGAGGAAATCTTGAAGACATAGGGTTAGGCAAAGAGTTCATGAACAAAAATCAAATCACACGAGTAACACTTGAGTGAATTAACAACTGGGACCTTCTCTTTTTGGAAAGTTTTCAAACTTCAAAAGAAATTACCAACAAAGTGCAAAGACAACCCACAAATCTGGAAAATTCTTGACAAAAGGCATTCAGACAAAAATCTGCATTCTAGAATTTATGAAGAAGTAAAAAAAATGTAGGGCCCTAACAATAAAAAGCCTATCCAGAAATGGGCATCCAAGATTAATACACACTTCTCAGAGGATGAAATTAAAGAAGCCAATAAATATATGAAAAAATGCTCCACATTACTAGCCATACATGAAATCCAAACTAAGGCAACACTGAGATATCATTCCACTCAAGAAAGAATGGATATCATAAAGAAATCAATCAACAACAAATGTGGGAGAGGCTGTGCAGAAAAAGGAACACTTCTCTACTACTGGTGTGAATGTAGACTTGTGCAACCATTATGGCAAGCAATGTGGAGACTCCTTAAATACTAGAACTGGAAATCCCATTCAAACCAGCTATGCTCCTACTGTGAATTTTCCTGGAAGAACTGAAAATATCATATCATAGTGATATATGTGTACCTATGTTTATAGCAGAAAAATTTGTGATAGCCAAATCTTGAAAACAACGAAGATCCCCATCACCTGAGGAATGGATGAAAAAGATGTGGTATTTTTATACAATGGAGTATTACTCAGCTATAAATAATGATAAACTCGAAGTCTTTATATTTAATTCTATGCCACTTGAAGATATACTCATAAGTGAAATAAACCAGACACACATGTGTAAATATCATATAGTTTCCCTAGTATAAGAACCCAAAAGAAGAAATACTAATAGAGAGATATAATACAACTAAAAGGAAATCAAGAACTTGATGACTAAATAATTAAGAGAGGGAAAGGAGAAGAGCTAGAAAACATGACAGTGGCAAGCCATACGGTTATATGTAGAAGATGGGTAAGGCAATGATCCTGAGAATCTTCAGAAGATTTTTGAATCTAGCTGTTAATTGGAAGAATTCTCACCTTGACTATATATAAATACTGACACCTGTGAATTAAGCAACTGCACTGAAGATAACAATGTTTAATAGTAGTGTCATACATGGTATATCTGTCATTCTGGTCTGTGAATACGTGCTGCTTCTAATGATATGCCTGTTCCTGCCATGCTGTTTCTTGGGTAGATATTTATTTAAAAAGGAGGGGTGTGGTGAATGAAGGCAGGAGATAGGAAAAGGGGTGTTGCGTTTCTGTCTTGCTAAAATGCTGTATATGGCTAGATTTCTAAACTTCTTTGTAAAAATATGTAATTGTTTATTCCTATTTTTAAAAATATATTTTTATTTAAAATTGTTTTTCTTCATATACTGTAGGGACTTAAATTTTAACATATGAATACTTGATGAAAAATATGTGTTTCTTCTCCAGCCTAAGTTGTTTGAAATTCAGACAGATAGTGAGGTTAAGCTCAACTGCCCAGATTGTAGGGTAATAGCAATAAGCTTCTGTTCTGGAGGGTTCACACCTAAGTTTGCAGTAAAAAATTTAGAGACAAAGTAGTCTTGCAAGGACAGCCAACATTTTGGCCCTAACCTTTCAAGTTCAGTGAAGACTCAGGACATAGGACAACCTGTACTGTAACATCATGTGTCTCCGTTGTGTCCCAAATTTTCTGATCAAGGAGATTATAGGTCCACAGAAAAAAGTGATAGATGATGTAGAGCGTGCCTAAGGAGAGTCACATGGAGAGAAAGCATTCTTTCAGGCTTTCACAGAGAGCAAATTGGTCAAGCAATGGCCGTGACTCATCCACGTGGCTGACACTGACAAAGGATCTAGTACAAGGATTCAGGACAAATCTTGAGGGGATTTGACTGACCTTGTCAGATACAAAAAGTACATTTCTTATTATACAGTTCTTGCTTTATCTTGGTCTTAACCATCCAGCAAAAAAAGTATAAAATGGAAGTATGTGTACAGCCATATTAATATGCTGAGCTGTAAAAGGCTCAAGTTAACATCCTCTGACATTGCCAGTCTTAGGGAAAACCCAGTACTATTTTGGATTACTGGACTATATTGGAATTTTTTGCTGAATTCATGTACCTATAATATTTAAGTGACAATGGAATACCCTTCTCTGACAATACTAAACAAAAAAAAGAGGATACAAATGAATGACTATGTATCTCTATATTCAAAATAGTTAGAATATATATACAGCTACATTCTCTTAATTCAATGAATAGAAGAATTTGTTCTAATAGTGTTTGTACACAGAATATCATGTCTGCATTGTGTAAAATGAATAACCACTAAGACAACAATATACAATGCATCAATTATTGAAACTGTCCTACTAATCGGATTTGAAACTGTCTCATTGCTATTTGTTTCTCAATAAAATTATTGAGAAATAAAAATCAAAAAGAAATTAAATCACAATGAAGAATCTTTTCAAGATAGTTTTATTACATTTTGTTTAATTTCTAGAAACATCAGTAATATCAAATCAATAATTGTTTTTTATACTCATGCTCAAATTAATTAATGTCACACCTCCATTAATTCATGATCCTCTTCTTAACAAATTGATTCTATATCTTCTCTAACATAGGAATGCACAACCCCCCAAAAAGAATAATAAAAATAGAATAGCACTAGAGACTGGTCGTGCTGTTGCGTGCCTGTAATCCCATGTCTTGGGAGGCTGCAAACAGATGGATCACTATGAGTCTGATCCAGTAGGAAGATCCTGAACACACTGTACACCCTGTCATAAATAGAGAAAAAAAAGCATCAAACACAATTAAGAACCTGACAAACTGTTGAAGGTATTAATTTTGTACCTTAAACCATAGGAGCAAAATCTATAGTTGCATAAGAAAATCAATCATAAATTAGGAGCTTGTATGCAAAGCATCTCACTTTGGTGAAGTGGTTTTCACAGAGGTTGGGAAACTTAAGAGGGAGAGTCTATGAAACAAAGATAAATGAAAAGGATGTAGATGCAAGGCTGAAAGACAAAGGGTGAGCACACAAGTTTTAGGAAGCTAGACAAAAGTGCAGAAAGGAAAGAATAAAGGAGCATATAAGGGATTTCCTGAGCTTTGTCTCTGGGTTTGGAGGTGGGATTAGTTTTCTGTGGTGGAGTTCCACCCAGCTGATGAGAAAAGAGTAAAAACAAACGAATAAGGGGAAAAAAGCCCAAAAGGAAATGAAAGATAAATAAAAATTAAAATGAAGTAGAATTTCACCTCAGCTGACCTAGTAGGAGTGAGCCTCAGGACTGGAAGCCAGAAGGCACAGCCCATCCATTCTGTACTGCTCGGACCAGCTGAACCCAGACAAAGGCCCAGTACTACAGAAGCATTCTCTTAACACAGAGGTGGAATCAGATAACTGGGGTGAGCTAGTCTGCCTGGAAGACTAGGTGTATAAAGGGAAAATGCCCAGGCAAAACTCAGGGGATCTAATTTAAATACAAATTCCCAGTTTAAGATCTGTATAGTTGTATAGCTATCTTTACTCCTATGGTCTAAAGCACAAATCCATTAATAACAAAAGTTTGTCTATATCTAAATTTCACTAGTTGTTATTAGTATTCCTAGTTATTGTACTGTAAATAGGAAATTGTATATGTCTTAATCACATGTTTTCCCTTGAATATTAATATCCCTTGAAGTTCTTGGGTAATAACTTCTCAAAAAACCTACACTGAAGGACGGAGAATAGTGCCAAATGGAAACTAATATCTTACTCTCAATCAATAGAGAAGGCAAAATCTTGGGACACTCACAAAACAATAATCTCTGAGACAGGAGATACAAAAAAAAAGAATAGACTTTACACAGAGGATCTGACTCCTGTGATACAGCTATCTTCTATCACACTTTCACAAAATAGGTATTTAAAAAATCAAAATAAAGAGTTCTTCCTGAAATATAAAAAGACAAAAAAAGGAGCAAACGCATTCTCAGGCCCTGAGTCCACCCAGAACAAACCCAGGAGACATCAGCATAGAAGAAATTGGAATCCAGGCACCTGAAATCTGTGCAATAATAGCAAAGGAAATAAAGAAACAACTGCAGAAGAGTATAGAGGAAAGCAGATAAGAGACAATATTACAGGGAAAAAATTATAATTACAATGAAGAAACTATTAAGCATTTCTAAAGAAGACACTGATAAAAACAAATAGAGAAGAATAAAAAAATGATGGAAATCTTGAATTAGCCATATAGGAAAGAAATAGAATGTATGAAGCAATTTAAAGTGATATACAGAAAATTAAGAACTCAATCACAAGTTGGCAAAACCGTTTGAATGAAAGTGAAGACAGACTTTCAGATCTCAAAAACACCACTGCAGCTAGTGAAAAGGTGAGAAAAGATCTCTTAAAAACAGTTAGGATCTAGGAAATAATAATTCAACATCTGCAAGACAATGCAAAGATGAACAACTTAAGTCTAATAGGCTTTAGTGAGAAAGAAGGAGGCAATAAAATGATATAAAAAGAATATGGGCAGAAGCAATAGCAGAAACCTTCCCAAATATGAGAAAGCAATCTGACATTCAGTTAACTAAGGCATGTAAAACCCCAAATAATATCAACCAAATAAAAACTACACCCAGACATGTAATAGTCAAGAACAGAGAAATTCAGCAAAAGAATAATACTCTAAAAGCCACTAGAGAAAAGAAACATCACATTTAAAGGAAAAACCATCAGAATAATAGGAGATTTCTTCTCACAAAGCATTAAGTCAAGAAGATAATGGAGCGAAGTACTTCAAGCCATCCAAGAAAACATATTCTAAACCAGAGTTATATACCCTGCAAAATTTTTCACGTTAAATGGAGAAGTGAAATACTTCCATGACAAAGAACAAGTAAAGAAATTCATGATGACAAAACGAACTTTACACAGAATACTAAAAGATAATGTAGAAAGGGATCAAAATACCCACAATTCCAAGAAAGACAACAGAATGAACACACCAAATATGGGAAACTATTGAACATAAGATAAAAGTTGGGAGCCAAAATCAGGAAAATATCATGACAAACATAAGTAAATACATATCAATTGTAACAACCAATGTAAATGGATTCAATTCTCCAATTAAAAGAAATAGACTGGCAGAGTGAATAAAGTAACAAAATTCAACAATATACTGTATGCAGGAAACATGTGTAATGCACAAAGGATATCATAGGCTGAAAGGCAAAGAATGGAAAACAATACTACATGCTCCAGGAACTAAGTAAAAAACAGGTGTATCTATTCTGTTTGCAGACAATCTGGGCCTCAAACCAAGAATAATCAAATGAGAGAAAGAAGGTCACTCACTACATACTGGATAGGAGAAAAAATCAAGAGGGAGAGAGAACAGTCATAAGTATGTATGCTCCAAATATGGGCACACACAACTATATAAAACAAATTCTAAAGGATATGAAAAATGTAATATTCAATACCACAATATTAACGGGAGATATTAACACCCCCTTATTTCAAAAAGTTAGGTCAAGCAAACAAAACATGAGCAAAGAGGTAGCAGATCTCAACCAAACTTTTTTTTTTAATTTTCTTGGTTTAGCAATTGTTTTGAACATTTAAGAAAGATAACATTTCTGTGGGGGAGGGAAGAAACATTTGTAACAAGTTTTATTCTTAAAAGCTTTAGTTTTTTTCCTTCCCTTTGAACAGATTCTATTCATTTTACAGTGTCTATTGTAACTTTCACATTTTATTTACACTTTTAGGCACTTATGCTAGCAAGACAGTATGATGTTTGCACATGCATATCTGATTTTACATATTGAATTTCTCATGTAAGAGAATACCTGTGATATTTAGGCTTCTGTGTATGATTTACTTCACTAACAACATGTCTGAAGGTGCACTCATTTTTGTATAAATGACCAAGGTTTATACTTCTTTATGAACCCAATTGTGTATATGTAACACATTTTGATAATTCATTGAACTGTTGATGGACATATAGGCCACCATCAGCATTTAGTTATGAATTGTGCTGTTATCAATATGTATATGCCTATATCTGTGTGATATGGTATCATTAACTCTTAAAGGAAAATGACTATAAAGTGAATACCTGGGTCAAATGGAATTTATTTTTAGGGTTTTTTTTGTTTTGTTTTGTTTTGGTTTGGTTTGGTTTCAGAACTGGGGATTGAACTCAGGCCCTTGTGCTTGCCAGGGAAGCACTTATTCTACTGAGCTATCCCCCTGGCCTGAAAAGGTCTTTTTTATTATTTTGGTGACTCAGGCTGCCTGAAGGGCAGGACTAGCTGGGGATCAAACTGTGGTATCCTGCTCCTGACTGCCTTTGCATGAGGAGGTGCTTAAACTACTGAGCTAATGGCAGGCCCTCTATTTTTAGTTTATTGAGGAATTTTCATGCTGTTTCATAGTAATGGTGCAGATTTAAATGCTGTCCAATGATTAAGCATATTTCTTTCCTACCATAGCCTTTAAAGCATTTATAATTGAAAGATTTCTTGAAAACAGAAATTTTGTCTTAACTGAGAACAAATTTGAGTGTGGTTTATTTATTTTGTTTATTTTTGCAATGTTTTTTTTATTTTAATGAGAAAAAAGTTAAAATAGCAATGAAACAGTTTCAAAACAGGTTAGTAGGACACTTACAAAAATTAATACATATATATTGCTTTTCTCATAGTAGTCATTCAGAGGACAAGATGCAGACATGATATCTTGTCTAAGCAATATTGGTACAAACTTTTATTCTCAACGAACTAAGAGAAAGTAGTTTTATATCTATCTATCTATATCTATATCTATATCATCTATATCTATAACAAAACAATCTTTATTTACACTTTTGTGAAGTTGGTAATGCATGACACTAGGTTTCCTAAGAACTGATAGCTAACCTTAACCAGACAGGATGTTCATCTGAGGAGTAAGGCAGCCTCTTTGTTTCAGGCACTGAACCAAGTCCCATCTACACATATTTTATCAATTTCCTAGCTTCCTGACTCCCAACATATCACATTTTTACTTTTGTTTTTACAGATATTGGTGCTCCACTGCAGTTAGAGAAGCTGTATTTGGAGAAATCTTTAAAGGGCATTTATATACTTGAAAGCAGCCTAAAGACTATAGATACCTGAATTCAACAAAATAAACAATATAGTCCAATAGTCCATAATAGCAGTGGGTTATCAGCAGAATGGACAATTGTCAGAAGTTTCTTTTTTTAGGTTTAGAATTTATTTATTCTTAGACCCAGTCCTAGCCCAGGTCC
>NW_004524787.1:1498517-1518333 GCF_000260255.1 Octodon degus | reverse complement strand
GAGAAAGAACTAGCAATGAGACAGTTTCAAAACAGGATTGTGTTAATTATTGGAACTGTCCTAACAATTTGATTTGAAACTGTGTCATTGCTATTTATTTCTCAATAAAATTATGGAAAAAAATTAAAATAAAACAGGATAGTAGGACAGTTAGAATAATTAATGCATTGTATATGCTTGTGTTTATATTAGTTATTCATAGTGCAAAATGCAGACATGGTATACTTTCTAAAGGCTATTAGTTCAAAACTTTCTTCTCACTGAACTAAGAGAAAGTGCCTGTATATCTGTGCTATTTTGTATATTCAGATTATATATATATTTTTTCACTACAAAATGATCCTCCATTTATATCCCCCATTTTTTGTTTAATTCTGTCAGAGATGTACATTCCATTGCCATTCATATTGTAGGTACATGAATTCAGCAAAGTAATCCCCTATAGTCCAATTGTCTATAATAGTAATGGATTATCCGCATGACTAAGTCAGAAGTTATTGACTTCAGCCTTTCACAGCTCAGTATATTAATGTGGCTCTACTTTTTATAACTTGCTTTTATACATTTCTCCTGGATGCATAACACCAAGATAAAGCAAGACCTATATAGCAAAAAATGTAACTTTTGTATCTGATATGGTCAGTCAAATCCCCTCGCATTTACCCTGAAACCCTGTACAGCAGTTTCTAGATCCTTTGTCGGTGTCAGCCATGTGGATGAGTCATGGCCATTGCTTGACAAATTTGCTGCCTGTGGAACCCCCAGAGATTGTTTTTTCTCCAGGTGACTCTCCTTATGCACACACTACATCATGTCACTTTCCTCAGTGCTACCACAATCTCCTTAATCAGAAAATTTGGGACACCACTGAGTTACAGTATGTTAAGTACAGGTTCTCTTATATCCTGTGTGCTCACTGACCTTGAAGTTCTGTGGCCAAAATGTTGGTTATCTATGTGCCTCGCCTTTTCCTCTAATTTTTGATCAACAAACTTAAGTTGTGAACCTTCCAGAAGAGAAGCTTAAGGATATTATTACCCTAAGACATAGGCAGTTGAGCTTAACATGAGTATCTATCTGAATATTAAATGCCTTAGATGTAACATGGAACAGATATTTTCCATCAGTCATTGATATGCTAAACATTAATCCACACAGAATGCGAAATAAAGAAATGAATAAATAGAAACAAAGAATTACAAAATTTTTACACAGAAATTAATAAATCTAACCATATACAACACTGCAGCATGACAGTCCTATGACAATTTTTTCTTCTCTCTTGTTTTCATTCATTACCTTTTTTTTCAAACAATCATTTACCAGAGAGAGATTATAGCAGTTATTTTTATAACATTAGAAGCAGTACACTTTTATAAGACCATCAATACAGGCATGCCAAGCATGGCCCTACCATTACACATTGGTATCTTCAGTGCACTTGTTTACTACACAGGTATCAGCACATATAGGTAGTCAGCATGAGAATCCTACCAATTAAGTGCTAGTTTCAAAAGTCTGATGGAGATTCTCAGGACCATTGCCTTAACATTCTTTTTTATATAAATATATGGCTTGGCCCATGACATGTTTCTTAGCTTTTCTCCTTACTCTCTCTTCAATATTTAATCCTTAAGTCCTCATTCTCCATTTAGTTGTGTTTTACCTTTAAATTTTTATTTCTCATTATGAGTTCTTACAGTAGGTAAACCATATGATATTTACACATGTGGGTCTGCTTTATTTCACTTATGAGTATATATTCAAGTGGCATCTACTTATATATGAAGGTTTCCAGTTTGTTATTTTTATAGCTGAGTAAAACTCCATTGTATTAAAATAAAAACACATTTTCATCCATTCCTCAGGTGATGCGCATCTTGGTTGTTTCCATGATTTGCCTATCACAAATTGTGCTGCTATAAATATAGGTACACATATATCACTACTATATGATGCTTTCAGTTCTTCTGGGAAAATTTCCAGTAGGGGAATACATGGATTGAATGTGATTTCCAGTCCTAGTTTTTTAAGGAGTCTCCACACTGATTTCCATAATGGTTGCACCAGTCTCCAATCCCATCAGCAGTGGAGAAGGGTTCCTTTTTCCCCACAGCCTCTCCAATATTTGTTGCTGGTTGGTTTCTTTATGATATTCCTTCTTCTGGGGTGAGATAGTATCTGAGTATTGTTTTAATTTGTACTCCATGGATGGTTAGTGATATAAAGCATTTTTCCTGTATTTCCTGTAGAAATTGTAAAATTTTTTTCCTCTGAGAAGTGTATGTTGCCAGGGAGATGGCTCAGCAGAATAAGTGCTTCCCTGGCAAGCGCAAGGGTCTGAGTTCAATCCCCGGTTCTGCAATAAATAAATAAATAAATAGTTTCATGGGCTGGTGAGATGGCTCAGTGGTCTAAAGCACCTACTTAGAACAAGCTTAGCAAAGCACAGGGACCGCGGTTCAATCCCCCAGCACCACATGCCAGTCAGCCCCGCCCCCTGGTGGGCTGAGCTGGCCACACACACACACACACACACACACACACAAATTAAAAAAAATTAAAAAAATAAAATAAAAAAGAAGTGTATGTTCATCTCGGATGCCCTTTTCTAGATTGGGTCTTTAAATTTTGGTGCCCTATTTTTTTTTTTGTTGTTGTTCTTTGTAAATTCTAAAGAGAAGACTTTCATCTGAATGCTCACTAGTTAAGACTTTTTTCCCAATGTGTGGATTGTCTTTTCACTCTGTTGGTAATTTTTGATGTGCAAAAACTTCCCAATAAGAGGAGGTCCCAGTTGTTAATTCATTCAAGTGTTACCCATGTAGTATGATTTTTATTCATGAACTGTTTGCCTACACCTATGTCTTCAAGAGTTCCTCTTACATTCTCTTGCAGAAGATTTTGTGTTTCTGTTTTAATGTTTAGATCTTTAATCCATTTCTAGTTTAGTTTCATGCATGGTGATAGACCTGGGTCAAGTTTTAGTTTTTGGCATGTAGAGAGCCAGTTTTTCTAGCACCATTTGTTAAAGAGGCTATCTTTCTTCCAATGAAAACATTTGGCACTTTTGTCAAAGATGAGGTGGCTGAATGTGTTTGTAGAGGTTTCTGCATCTTCTAATCTACTCCATTGACCCTCAGTTCTCTATTGTTGCCAATACCATGCTGATTTTATCACAGTAGATTGGTAATATAAATTCAGCTTAAGAATTTTAATGCCTCCTGGCTTGTCTTTGTTATGCAGGATTGCCTTTGTTATTCTAAGTCTTTTCTAGTTCTACACAAATTTTAGGAATGATTTCTCCACATCTGTGAGGTATGTTTGTATTCTTTTAATACAGATTGCCTTAAATTTGTATAACATTTTCAGGAGTATGGCCATCTTCACAATGTTGATTCTTCCTATCCAGGATCAAGGAATATATTTCCATTTTCTGAAATCCTCTATGATGTCTTTTTTCAGAAAAGTGTAATTTTCGTTGAATAGACATTTGACTTCTTTAGTTATGGTGATTCCTAAGTATTTCATTTTCTGCGGTGCTATTTTAAAAGTTATTGTTTTCCTAATTTAACTTTCATTGTGTTTCTTATGTGTGTAGATGAATGCTAGTGACTTTTCAGTACTGACTTTGTATCCTGCTATGCTACTGAATATGTGTAATAATTCTAGTAGCATCTTTGTGGAGTTTTTGGGTCCTCCAAGAAAAGTATCATGTCATCTGTAAATAATCATAGTCTCACTTCTTCTTTACCTCATTTTCTTCCTTTTATTTCTTTCTCTTGTCTAGTGGCTCTAGCTAATGATTCCAGGAGTATATTGAATAAGAGTGGTGATAGAGGACATCCTTGTCTTTTATCAGATCTCAGAGTAAAAGATTTAGCTTTTCCCCATTTTGAATTATGTTAGCCAATGTGTTCTCATAGATGGCTTTTATCAGATTGAGGTAGAGGCCCTCACCCACTATACCTCGGTCGACACAGCTAGCCCTGAGTTGGAGCTAGTTCGAAATAACCATTTCACTGCCCAGTTTTCTGCAGATATTATGAAAATCTCAGATGACTTCAAGATTGCCCAAGCACCCCACAACAAGAGCTCCTAAACCTGGCTTTCAAGATCTACAATGGAAGTGAAGAACAGGAGGCCAAAAATAAATTGGCTCTTACAAAAAAAGAGGTACCAGCTCCTGATAGCCACCCTTGAGCCCTCCAAGGAGCAAAAGATTCTCAAGCCTAATGCCAAATTACCCCAGAGACCCTGCTTCAAATACAAAAAGAGGGTCATTGGGCATGAGAATGCTGAAACCCCAGGCCTCCACCAGGACCATGTGCACGCTGCAAACAACCCGGCCACTGGAGGGTGTACTGTCCCTCACTCAAAAAGGGGGAAACATCTGCCATCGAGGTAGACAAGCGGTGCTCGCGGACTTACTGGGCCTTGCGGGAGATGATGAAGATTGAAGGTCCCTGGGCTTCCAAACCCAAGGAAGTCCAGCTTACCTTGGAGGAACCTAGGGTTGCTGTCCAGTTGGTGGAAAATCTTGTTTCATTTCTTTTAGACACGAGGGCCTCCTAGTCAATCTTCCCATCACACCCAAGGCCAACATTGCCTTCAAATATCACTGTGATCAGAGGCAAGGGCCTATTCCACCGACCACCATCAATGGGGCCTATACCTTCCTTAATAGAATCAAAACTTTTTACACTCTCATTCCTCATTATGCCCCCATGGGCTACACATCTATTGGGGCCCGATGCCCTAATTAAACTCCACATCCCACTTTTTTTTCCAAAACCCTTGACCCCCTCTCTTCTACTAGCCCTACTACCCTTTAATACACCAGAAACATTGATCTCTCCCACAGATTTTCCTATGCATAGGTCAATCCCCAAATATGGCTGTGCTTCCTCTTTTTGTCTTGGTCTTGAGGTGTGGCCCATATGGGAGTATCTGTCTCTTCCAAATATGGGACACTTGCCAGCCTACCATAGCCACACACCATACACTAATTAAAGTAACCTTAAGTGACTCAACCCTGTTCCCAAACTGCCCACAATTCCCCATCTGACTTAAACATAGACTAGGCATAAAACCCCTAATAGATTACTTAAACAAGAACTAATACCAACCCACTCCCCCTACACACCCCGATCCTCTCTGTTAATAAGCCTAATGGATCTCATAGGCTAGTGCAGGACTTAAAACTAATCAAATCCACAGTCCAACAATCACACCCATAGTCAACAACCCATACACTTTGCTCAGCAAAATGTCCCCAGTACTACCCACTTCTCCATGCTCAACCTTAAAGATGCCTTTTTCACCATCCCTCTCCACCCTTCTGCTTACCCTCTCTTCTCTATCATGTGGGAGGACCCTGCCTCTCAGCTGGCTACCAAGCACATCTGGACAGTCCTCTCCCAAGGATTCTGGGATAGCCCCCATTTCCTTTCACAAGCTGTGGCTTCTGACTTAGCCTAACTCAACCTTTGCCCCTGCACCCTCCTCCAATATGTTGATAACTTGCTCCTTTGTAGCCCCTCCCTCTCCTCTTCATATACTCACACTGTCCTCCTCAAGTTTCTAGCACAAAGGGGACATTGAGTTTCCAAATCCAAAGCCCAATTATCCTTAACTTGAGTCAGATAGTTAGGCTTCTAGCTCAACTCCACCACACGAGACCTCACTGTAGACAGAAAGCAAGCCCACAGGAACCTCACTGTCCCCAGTAAAAAATAGCAGGTCCTTTCTTTCCTAGGCTTAGCTGGATATTTTTGCCTTTGGGTACCCCACCTCCTGACCCTTGCTCACCCTCTTTATGAGGCCACCCACGGTCCTCTGGAGGAACCCCTCCGCCCTTCCTTACCTATCAAGCGGGCTTTCCTAGATCTCCAGGCAGCCCTCTTCAAAGTCCCAGCTTTGATTTTCCTGGACCTCATCCAGCCTTTTGACCAGTTTGCAAGAAAGACCTCTGGCATAGTACTTGGAATCTTATGCCAGTACAAAGGACCCTCCCTAGCTCCAGTCACATACTTATCAAAATAAACCATATGATAAAAGGATGGTACCCCTGCCTACAAGCCTTGTAGTGGCTGCCAACCTCACCCAAGAAGCTCTAAAACTCACACTCCAACATCCATTTTCAATGTGCTCCCCAAACCAGCTGACCAACCTCCTCTTGTACAAAGTCCTCCATCTCTCAGCTTCCTCCCAGTTCCAACTCTTTCATTTAACCTTCATTGAGAACCCCCTCATATCCCTCCAGCCTTATGGACCACTAAATCCAGCTACTTTATTCTTCCTACCTGAGGCTATGCCCACACACTCATGCACTGAATCACTTGAGGACCTCCTTCCCAAGGTGACCCCTATATGTCATACCCACATTCCCCAGCCACAGTTTACCTGGTTTGTGGACGGAAGTTCCATACACAAAAAATGACAGCTCTTGAGTAGGATATGCAATAGTTTCACCACATACCACTATTGAGGCCTGGCCCTTACCTCCATGAACATCTTTCCAAAAGGCTGAGCTAATGGCTCTGACATGTGGCCTTACCCTAGCCATGGGAGCTGCTATTAACATATACACTGATACAAAGTATGCTTTTCACATTATTCACCGATATGCAGCCATATACACAGAAAGAGTGTTCCATACTACCAGAGGATCCTCTGTTAGCAATGCAGACCTCATACTCAAACTCCTAAAGGGCATCTCCCTAGCCATCCAAGCTTCCCTCCTACACTGTAAAGTCATCAGAGGGGCACAGACAACATAACCAAGGAAAACAACTTAGCAGATCAATGAGCCAAAGAAGCTGCCCTTCTCTCTTGGTCACCTCTCAGATGCCCATTACAGCACCATGCATTCCAACAAACCCAACATGCTCCCACTCACAAGGGGAGACATTCTCCAAACTAAGCACCACTCCAAGGCCACCGGTATGGCTTCTTCTGGAAGACAAATAATGCCTGCCAGACACTCAGGATACCCATTTCCTTACAGACCTACACAACTCCCTACCCACTGGATGGTGCCTACGTCATCTGCTGTGTCCTGTCATTTATCACAAGGGATTAACCAAGGCCCTGCAAGATATCACAAATGACTATGTGACCTGTGCCTAAGTCAGTACCGAAGGAGGACTCCAAATTCTGGTCTCCTTTGAACCCCACCGGTTTAAGGGATCTCTCACAGCCCAAGACTGGCAAATAGATTTCATCCATATGCATCACCACAAAAATTTGGGTGTATTCTCAGACTAGTAGATGCCTTCACAGAGTGGATTGCAGCCTTTCCCACAAAATGAGAAACAATTGACATAGTATGCTCTGTTCTACTAAGCCACCTTATACTGCTCTTCAGCCTCCCAACTTCCATACAGTCAGTAATGGATTTCTAAAGTCATTCAACAAATACTACATAATCTAAATGTAAGATAGATACTTCACACTCCCACCCTCAATCATCAGGAAAGCTAGAAAATGCCAACCAGCACATCAAAATCCAACTAATCAAACTCTCCATAGAAACCCACCACTCCTGGCTACATCTCCTACCTGCTGCCCTTGCTGACTCTTCGAGATGCACAAACAACCCTCTGGGCTTAGCCCTTTTGAAATCATGAATGATAGACCCCTGCTTCTAATTACCCTATATCTAGATCCATCTCCCAACACACTTGCCAACTACTTGCAGCTTCTCTCAATAACTCAACATCTCCTCAGACAATATGCATAACAGTGCCTCCCTAAACCTGGTCACAGTTCATATCCCATACAGGTTCAGCCTGGAGACCAAGTCTTGCATAAGGACCTCACCACACCATCCAACAAGCCTTGCTAGACTGGCCCACACACTCTCATCTTGAGCATGCCTTATGCTACAAAGATCCTGGGGAGACAAGTCTGGGTCCACCAGTCCAGTCTCAAAAGGGTCCTGCTGCCAACCAATAAACAAATAGATAAGCAAAGTTGGTCAAGCCAATCTCTCTTCCCTACAAAACTTCTTCTCAAATAAAAGCTCTACTTAGCTCCTATCCCAAAATGAGGGCCATATTCTTCCTATCTATCTCTCATTTCATCCCCATTCAACACTCCATTAGCAATCTCAACAATTATATTGGAAATTTGTGGCCTACACTGGGACCACACCTCCTATGGGGAAGTTACCGATGGCTCTTATCAGTGGAAATGAGTCCTTAACTATTCCCACTACTGTTCCTCCTGTTGCTCTTCTGTTTTCCTGCTTCTAATGCCTATAGACTCTATCTTTTTCCCTGTGACTCACAAGACTGGCACCAAATGTACAGCCACTGACAAAAATACCTCTACATTCACAATGCACCCACTTCTCAGTGCAGGGATAATTGCCCTGCCTGGGACAACAACTTACCACATAACTCAAATGGAAAAGTATAAACTTTTCACATTAATACTGAACATCCATCCCAGCCACAGACATCCATAGCTACTCCCACAAAACCTGCCAAGGTGTCCCTCCACCTCATCCCCTATCAAGTACCATGTGCCTCATACCACTGCAACTACATTAACCTCACCATCTGTAGCCCACAATAAGACACATGGGACCATATGGTCACCCTAATCATTTGGATTGACACTATTCTACAAGACCCATGTGGGTTTCTCCATATTCATAAGACACCTTACATGGGCCCTGATATTGATGCAGGAATCAACAAACTTGATGCTTCCTTACAAAATCCACCTAATAACCTTACCTCGATGGCCCTCCCAGCTCTCAAACTCCTCTTCTGCATTTCTACTCATCTCTCTGAGTTGGCTATGCTTACCTGTATGTCAACCAGACAAAACAGCCATTCCTACTAACACCACCTACTCAATCTCTTGCCCTTTTACTCAAAGAACCCTAGCCCTAGATATCCCCCTCATGTCACTCATTACCTCACATAACCTTCCCTGCTCTTTATGATGCTCCATGAGCCTTTCATGTAACCTTCTCCTCCCCCCCCTGCCCTCATAAAAATTTCACACAACTCTTCCTTGTGGCTTCTCCATGTATTCCTGCCTTCCACAAGATCTTCAGTGCACTTCAGTTCTAATACTTCCTAACCTTGATGTCTATATAGAGGAAGAATTTGCTGATGACAATTTCTTGGCCCACCTTCCTACACCATCACATAAAAAAACAAGCAATCCACATGGGATTTCTCCTAGATTCAGCCCTGATGGGAACTATCTTAGGAGATGCTGCTGGACTAGGAACATTCCTGGGATTATATATACAGCTGGCCAAATGACTGGTGGGAGAATTTAAGCATGTAGCCAACATCATGGCTTTCATACACACACACAATTACAACTTGCCTGTGTGGTATTACAGAACAGATAAGCCCTCCATTTGATGACTGCAGCAAAAGGGGGAACTTGCCTATTTTTAAAGGAAAAGTGTTGCTATTATGTTAACCAGTCTGGTATTATACACCAAAACATTCAAGAATTAAGAGAGCACAATATTGAGACATGGACTACCCAGGATGGGGGTTACACAACCCATGGGGGACCATACTCACACAGCTTTCCCCCCTCTTGTGAACAGTGGTGGGACTCATTGTTATGCTTCTTGTAGCCCCTTGCTT
The DNA here is from genome assembly GCF_000260255.1 of Octodon degus. NCBI lineage: Eukaryota > Metazoa > Chordata > Mammalia > Rodentia > Octodontidae > Octodon > Octodon degus. Next base: position 1,508,707 of record NW_004524787.1, on the reverse strand, counting down.
AATAGCACTAGTCTGCATTGCGATAACTAAACTCAGAACGCAAAATTTTAACCAAATGTTTCTCTCAGTTTGCTCCTACCAGGCCTTACTCCAACATGATCCCTCCAGTGACAACAAATCCTCACCCTGATCTCCAGACTCGAGGCCCAGTGAGACGCCTGTTCAGCAGGAATTAGCCAGATGATTTTTTGTTGTCCTTTCTCTATCAAATAGAGTCTAAGATGATAGGTCAGGACTCAAAGTTTCCCGGGCACTTTGCCTGAACATTCCCTCCCTTGTTTTCCTAGGTGGCCTATGCCAACCCCAATCCCACTCTGCCCCATGTAGTACTCTAGTCTTGGCTCACTTCCCCTTGACCCATGTCGGTATCACTTCACTCCCTTCTGACATAAACTATATTAAACCACAAGGAAAATAAATGATATTCACTTGTGATCTGGCTGTTCCAAACTGCAATCACTCTCCCTAAAAGATCCTATAAAGCCTACTGCTCTATTTTGTCTAGTAATGTCGTGGTCTGTAAGACAGCCCCCACGTGCATTTGCAGTAAATGTGCTTTACTCTTGTTAGTGTGTCTGGTCTGGTACTGTGTGGGTTCAGCCACCCAGGTTTGACCTTTCAAGGACAGCAATGTGTAATACTAAAACCCTGCTTGAAATACCTGTTATCTTGGTCTTCTAAATGTGTACCATTTCTAGTGTCATATCAGTTATTACTATACCCTATTTAAAATAAGTATTTTAAAATATAATAAAAGCAAATGAGAGTCAAGAACAAAAATTTAAGATTTCTTGAAAGCATGTGGTAGTATTTAATCATATGTCCCATCTTGAATAACTATATCTCTTAATCTGAGCAACAGATTTTTGGATAAAAATAGGTAATATATCAATCACTGCTAATCAGCTATTCTTGTTTTGAAAATCTGTATCATCTGCATCACATGCTACCCTGTTTCTGTCTTTGTTTTTGTTTTTCTTGCTCTTGTTTTTGCTCTTCAAAATAAAAAATATATAACAATAAAATGGTGAGCCTCATCCCCATGCTTCTATTCTACATGTCTTTGACACCAATCACAATAGTGGTTCACCTAACGTAAGGTCCATTGGTTCATATTAATGTTGCTGCTGACACTTCCGTCCCACTCATCATGCCTGACCATTATGTACCCACTATTCAGGGTCCCACAGTTTGTCTTGCATTCCCTGGGTCACTTGGTCTAACCAATAGAAGGAGAGGAGTCTGTCACATGAATTCTTCCACGTGGGATGGTTATCCAGTCCTATTATGTAGGGAAATGGCAGTCATCTGGATTCCTACAGGCAGGCCATTTTCTGGGTTCTGGATTCTTCCTAAGGCCGGTTGTTGGGCCCCATGATACAAGGGGAGAGTCCAATCAACTGAATTCCTCCAAGATGGCTGACTTATGAGTCCTGTATGCTTCCCTAGGTCATTTGTCAGGTCCTCAGTTGAAAAGGGTGGTGAGGGTTGATGCTTCAATGAAGCTGGGTCACAGATGCCAGATTCTTCCCAGGATTACTGTTGGCCACCAAATGTATAGTTTGAGGACACACACCTGGATTAGTCCCACTTGACCAATTCCTGGGTGCTGATTATTTATGGGCTGCTTTCTGTGTCTTGCAATGTAGGGGAAGAATTCATTTACCTGGTTTCCTCCAGCTGGACTACTTGCAGAATCCTAAATTCTCTCAGGATCTGTTGCCAGGATACATGGCATAGGGGGCGGGTCCAGTTACCTGAATTCTTACAACCGGCCTGGTTGTTAGCGTTTTGGACTATTCCTAGGCTTGTTGAAGGACCCACAAATTAGGGGAAGGAGTAAGTCACCTAGATTCTTCCAAATGGACTGATTACTGGGTCGTGGATAATTCCCAGGCTGGTTTCCAGTTCCTGGCTTCTTCCTGGGCCGGTTGTCAGGCCCATGGTGTAGTACGAATAACCAGTTCTCTGAGTTCCTCAAACTGGGCCTTTTGTTGAGTGCTGGAAATTTTCCAAGTTGATTGCTGCATGCTGTGGAATTGGTGGGCAGGTCAGGCCCCTGGGTACTTCCAGTTGGACTGGTTGCTGAGTCCTGAAGGCTTCCCATGCTCGCTGCCAGGTCCTGCACAGTTCCAGGGTGGTTGCTGGGAACCAGGTTATAAGGGAAGGGCCAGTCACCTAGATTATTACAACCAGGCTGGTTGCTAGGTCCTGGATGTCCTTTACAGGCTGGTTTCTAGGCCTCATGATGTGGGACGAAGAGTCAATCACCTGGATTCCTCCAACAAGCCAGTTTCCGGGACCTGGATATTTTCCCTCACCTTGCTGGCTCCTCCAATATTTTTAGGGGCCAGAAACCTGGATTCCTCCAGCCAAACTGGTTTCTGGGTCCTGGATTTTTCCCAGGTCAGTTGTGGGACCCCATGATATCAGGAGATGGGTAATTCACTAGGATTCCTCCAATTTGGCCAGTTGCCAGATCTTCATTCTTCCCAGGCTGGTTGCAAGGCCCTGGATTCTTTCCCATTGCTTGGTCCTGTAATATAAGGTCCTGTAATATAGCTCCTGTAATATAAGCCTGGCTGCTTTCCTGATTCTTCATGGGCCTGTTGCTGGGTCCTGAGACATGTGGAAGGGCCAGTCACCTACACTCCTCCCACTAAGCTTGTTGATGGGTTGTGGGCTTTTCCCAGGCAAAATGCCTGCTCCTGTGATGTAAAGTGAGAGGTCAAACACCTAGGTTCTTCCAATCAAGCTGATTTATGGGTCCTAGATTCTTTCATGGCTGATTTCCAGGTCCTGTGAAGTAAGGGTCTAGTCCTGTGATATAAGGTCTGGTCAGCTGGATTACTCAAACTTGGGAGTTTGTTGTTCCTGAATTTTTCTGGGCCATTGCTAGGTTCTTGAATGTAGAAGGAGGGATCAATCTCTGAAATCTTCCAGCTTGTTTGGTTGCTAAGCCCTTGATTATTCATATGTCCACTGGTGAGCCTTGGATTCTTCTGGAGCCATGGTGTTGTTCCCCACAAGATAGGGAGAAATGCAATTCAAAATGGAGTTTACAGCAAGTCTAATTGCTGGGTCCTCAATTCTTCCTGTGTCAGGTGCTTGGTTCTGTGATGTAGGGAGAGGTGATAGTCACTTGGATTTCTCCAAATGGGCACATTGCCCTTTCTGGACTTTTGTTTGTTACTGAGTCATGGATTTTTCCAGGGTAGGTTGACTCATCTTGAAATGTAGAATGAGGGGCAAGTCACCTGCATTCCTCTCACAGAACCTGTTGCCTAGTTCTAGAGTCCTCCCAGGATGGTGACTGTGTCCTGAGATGTAGGGGAGAGGCCAGTCCCCTAGATTCCTCCAATCTCACTGATTTCTTATTCTTGGATTCTTCTAGGCCTGTTGTGGGTTCCCTTGAAGTAGATAGAGAGGCAGATCACCTGGATTCTTCCAGCAGAATGGGTTCCTGGGTCCTTCATTCCTCTTAGGTCTGCTGCACAGTTTTGGATTCTCCTCAGGTGAGCTATGGGGTCCCAGTATATAGGGGCAGGGGGCAAGCACCTGGAATCATCCAACCTGGCAGGTTTTGTGTCCTGGATTCTCCCAGATCAGTTGCAAGATTCTGTGTTGTGAAAGGAAGGGTTATTCACTCAGATTCATCCAATCCAGCTGTTTACTGAGGCCTGGACTAGTTACTTTCCAAGCCCTTTCCAGGGTTGTACCATGTAGAGGTTGGGACCAGTCACCTTAATTCCTTCAGCCTGGGTAGCTGCCTTGTCTTGCATTCTTCCAGGGCTGTTTTCTGGGGCCCAGGATGTAGGCAGAGGGCCCACTCACATGGATTCCTCCAACCCTGCCAGTTTTGTTTTTTTTATTCTTCCTGGGCTGCCTGACCATGCTTCCCCTTCCTCATGATGTAGAGCAAACACTATTCACCTGGATTCAGCCAATCAGGCTGCTGGCTGGTCCTAAGGTATTCCAAGTTTGATTGACAGGTCCCATCTGTAGGGGCAGTGGCTAGTCACCTGGAATCCTCCAGCTTGGCTGATTGCCTGTTTTGCACTTTCTCCTGCTGGTTTCTGGTTCTATAACATAGGGAAAGGGGACAACATCCTGGGTTCCCCCAACTTGCCAGTTTGTTGTTAGTTCCTGGATTTTTCTGGGACCCCTGATATATGGCTAGGGACCATTCACCTGGATTCCTCCATCTAGGCCAGTTGCTGTGTTCTGGGTTCTTCCTGCGCTGGTTGCCAAGTTATTTTGTGATTTAGGGAAATGGGCCAGTCACATACCTGGATTACTCTAGTTTGGCTGGCTGTGGGGTGTTGGATTCCTCCCAGGCCATTCACAGAGACTTGAGTTGTTTTTGGGCAGGTTGCTGAACCCCTGGATTTATAAGGATGGGCCAATTCAATGAGTTCCTCCAGCGAACCTGGGTGCTGGATCTGTGAATCTTTTTGAGCCTGTTGTGGTGTATTTAGATGTAGAGAGAGGGACAAATCACCTGTTTTCCTCCAACTGGGCTGGTTTCTGGATTCTTTCTGGGCAGGTTGTCTGGTCCTGCCAAAATCACTTTGAAGGTTCTGTTTTTTGTTAAATTTTGGAGAATTCAATATTATTTGTGATGGTGACTTTTTTCATCATGGCTGTTTGGAGTTCTATATTTCTACTTTACTTTATGTCAAATTATTTTTCCATGTTTGGAAAGATTTTTAAATAATTTTATTGGGAAACGAATAGCAATGAGACAGTTTCAAAACCACGAACTAGCACAGTTTTTATTTTATTACCTCTTTGAACAGTTTTATTCTTTGCTTTGTGCTATGTTCAAATTTTCAATTGACCCAATTAATATTATATTAATGTTCTTTGCATTATATAGCAGGTGTTGGATTGATTTTCATAGTCCTTTAATATTTTTAAAAAATATTTCATTTAGTGATCAGCCCCAATCCTTTTGGACAGATGTATATTCTATCCGAACATTGACTATCTCTTCAGCATACACTTCCAATATAATTTATTTTATATTGTTTAATATTTATTTATGTATGGCTATATTTTGATATAGGACCTCATTATGCAGTATGGATTCATAGTGATCCATATATCTCAGGTCTAGCACTGGGAATATAAGCCCAATACAATTTTTAAAGTTTTGAACTTCTATTTGATTCTGTTAATAAAATCCATTTCTTTTGTGTGTTATTTTTGTTTGCTATATTTTTCACAAACTCCTCTATGTCTGTATCCTATCTTTGTCTATTAAGGTTCACTAACCATTTCCTTCACTATGGCAAATATTTGTTTTCATTATCTTTGTAATTGTTTCACTTTTGATTTTTCAAGTGTGTTACTTATCTCCTTTTCATAATTATATTGAGAAACAAATAGAATGAGACAGTTTTAAAAGGGATGAGTAGGACAGTTTCAATTATTAATACACTGAATGTTGTTGTCTTCTTAGAGGTTAGTCATAGTACAAGATGCAGACAGGATATCCTGTCCCTAAACACTATTGGAACAAATCTTTCTATTAATTGAATTAAGAGAACATAGCTGTATATCTCGCCTATTTTGAATATACAGATACAAAATGGTCCTACCTTTGTATCCCCAGTTTTGTTTAGATTTGTGAGAGAAGGGTATTCCATTTTTATTTAAATACTTTAGGTGCATGAATTCAGTAAAATATTCTAATATAGTCCAGTAGTCCATAATAGTGTGGGTTTTCAGTAGGATTTGTGGTGACAAAAGTTGTTGTCTTGAGCCTTTTGCACCTCATCATTTTTTTTTTTTCAGAACCGGGGATTGAACTCAGGCCCTTGCACTTGCCAGGGAAGCGCTTATTCCACTGAGCTATCTCCCCAACCCCAGCTCATCATATTAATATGGCTTTATTTTTTCCATAATTTTATTGAGAAACAAATAGCAATGAGACAGTTTCAAATCAAATTAGTAGGACAGTTTCAATAATTAATGCATTGCATATTGTTTTCTTAGTGGTTGTTTCTTGTACAAGATGCAGACATGATATCCTGTTTACAAGCACTATTAGAACAAATACTTCTATTCATTGAATTAAGAGAATGTAGCTGTGTATCAATCTTAACTATTTTGAATATACAGATAAAAATTGTTGTTCATTTGTATCCCTTTTCTTTGTTTGGTTTTGTCATTTAAAAATGATGGGTGTATGAATTCAGAAAAATATTCCAAAAGAGTCCACTAGTCCATAATGATTTTGGATTTTCCATATGACTGTCAATGGCAGAAGTTGTTGATCTAAGACTTGCACAGCTCAGCATAATATGTCTTTACTTCTTGTACTTCGATTTTTATACTTTTCTGCTGGATGATTAAAAGCAAGAAAAAGCAAGACCTATGTAACAACAATTGTAGATTTTGTATCTCATAAGGTCAGTCAAATCCCCTCAGGATTTATCCTGAAACCCTGAACTGCATTTCATAGATCCTTTTCCAGGTCAGCCATGTGGATCTGTCATGGCCTTTGCTTGACCAATTTGTTCTCTGTGAAAGCCTGAGAAAATGTTTTCTCTCCATGTGACTCTCCTTAGGCACAATATACATCATCAATTACTTTCCTCTTTGGCCCCATAATCTCCTTGATCAGAAAATTTGGGACACAACTGAGTTACATGATATTACAGTGCAAGTTTTCCTATGTCCTGAGTCTTCCCTGATCTTGAAAATTCAGGGCCAAAATGTTGGCTGTCCTTGCAGTCCTCCTTTTTCCCTAATTTTTGGTCTGCAAACTTAGGTTATTAACCCTACAGAAGAGAAACTTATTGCTATTAACCTACAACCTATGCTGTTAAGCTTAACCTCACTATCTTTCTGAATATCAAACATCTTAGGCATAACATGGAACAGGTATTTTTCATCAAGTACTGGTATATTAAACTGTAAGTCCCTAAAGAATATGATGAAAAATATTTTAAAAAATAATTTGGAGCAAACAAATATATATTTTTACACACAAATTTAGAAATCTAACCATATACAGCATTCTAGCAGGGCAGTCCCACAACACTATTTTTCCTGTCTTCTGCCTTCATTCACCAACCCCTTCCTTTTTAAACATACATCTAACCAAGAGACACCATGGCAGCAACCGTCGTGTCATGACAAGGAGCACATATTCAGAAGACTAGAATGACAGGTACTCCAAGCATGAACCTACTACTACACATTGCCATCTTCAGTGCAGTTGCTTAGCTCACAGGTATCAGCATATTTAGTTAGTTAGGGTGAGAATCCTTCTAATTAACTGCTAGCTTTGAAAATCTGAAGATACTCATGATCATTGCCTTATGCAATGGTACATAGAACTCTATGGCTTTGCCCCTGTCATGTTTCCTAGCTCTTCTCATTGCTCTCTCTTCATTGTCTCATCCTCAAATTCTTCCTTTCCTTTTAATTGTGTTCTACCTTTCTATTTGTATTTCTACTTTTGAGTTCTAATACCAGCGAACCTATACAATATTTACACATGTGGGTCTGGTTTATTTCACTTATGAGTATATCTTCAATTGGCATCCTCTTAAATATGAATACTTCAAGTTCATCATTTTTTATCGCTGAGTAATACTCCATTGTATAAAAATGCCACATCTTTTTAATCCATTCTTCAGGTGACAGGCATCTTGGTTGTTTCCAAAATTTGGCTATCACAAATTGTGCTGCTATAAACATAGGCACACATATATCACCATGATATGATGTTTTCAGATCCTCTAGGAAAATTCACAGTAGGGGCATAGCTGGTTTAAATGGGATTTCCAGTCTTGGTATTTTAAGGAGACACCACACTAATTTCCATAATGGCTGCACCTGTCTACATTATGACCAGCAGTGGAGAAGTTTTCCTCTTTCTGTGCAGCTTGCCCATTAATTGTTGTTGATTGATTTCTTTATGATAGCCATTCTGTCTTGGGTGAGATGATATCTCAGTGTTGTTTTAGTTTGCATTTCATGGATGGATAGTGATGTGGAACATTTTTTTGATATATTTATTGTCTTCTTTAATTTCATCCTCTGCGAAGTGTGTGTTCATCTCAGATGCCCATTTCTGGATTGGGTCTTTAAATTTTGGGTCCCTAATGTTTTTTAGTTCTTTATAAATTCTAGACAGCAGACCTCTATTTGAGTAATTCTTTGTAAAGAATTTTTCCAAATTTGTGGGTTGTCTTTTCACTTTGTTGGTAACTTCTTTTTCTTTCTTTTTGCTTTTTATTATTCTTTATTTTATTTTCTTGAGAAACAAGTATCAATGAGACACTTTCCAAGCTGATTAATAGGACATTTTCATCAATTAATACATTGCACATTGTTATCTTCTCAGCGGTCACCCACAGCACAAGAAGCAGCCAGGACATCTGGTCCAAGCACTACTACTACAAATCTTTCCTCTCACTGAACCAAGTGAAAGGAGCCGTTTATAATTTTTTTGACATGCAAAAACTTCTCAATAAGAGGAGGTCCCAGTCATGAATTCTTTCAATTGCTACCTGTGTGATTTGATATTTGTTCCTGAAATCTTTGCTCACCCCTATGTCTTCAAGAGGTCCTCCTACATTCTCTTCTAGGAGATTTAGTGTTTCTGTTTTAATGTTTAGATCTTCTGTCCATTTTGACTATACCTTAGTGCATGGTGATAGGCCTAGGTAAAGTTTTATTCTTCTGCATGAAGAGAGACAGTTTTTACAGCACCATTTGTTAACGAGGCTATCTTTCTTCCAGTGAATCTGTTTGGCCACTTTCTCAAAGATAAGTTGCCTCAGTGTGTTCTTCGAGGCTTCTACATTTACTAGTCCATTCCATTGATCATCAGGTCTATTATGTTGCCAGTACCGTGCTGATTTTATCACACTAGCCTTGTAGTATAATTTCAAGTCAGGAATTGTAATGCTTCCTGCCTTCTCTTTGTTGCCCAGAATTGTCTTTGCTATTCTAGGTCTTTTCTGGTTCCAAATAAATTTGAGGAACTATTTCTCTATGTCTGTGAGGTATGATGGTGGTGGTTTGATAGGGAATGCTTTAAATCTGTATAGCAATTTTGAGAGTATGTTCATTTTCACAATGTTGGTTCTTCCTATCAGGAGCAGGGAATATATTTCCATTTCCGGAAATCCTGTACCATCACTTTTTTCAGAGTACTATAATTTTCCTTGAAAAGATCTTTGACTTCTTCTGTGAGATTAATTCCAAGGTATTTCTTTTAAAAGGTATTGTTTATATAATTTCCCTCTCAGCGTGCTTGTTATCTGTGTTGAGGAAAGTTATTGACTTTTGGGTACTGACTTGTATCCTGCTATGCTACTTAATTTGTTTATTAAATCTAGTAGCTTCTTGGTGGAGTTTTTTGGGTCTTGCAAGTAAAGTATAATTTCACCTGCAAATAATGATAATTTAACTTCTTCTTTATTATTCTTATTCCTTTTATTTCTCTCTCTTGTCTAATGGCTCTAGCTAATGATTCCAGAACTATATTGAATAGGAGTGGTGATAGAGGTCATCCTTGTCTTGTGCCAGATCTAAGATTTAAATATTACAGTTTTTCACATTTAGAATTATGTCAGCCATTGGGTTTTCATAAATGGCTTTTACCACATTGAGGTAGAGGCCATCTATTCCAATTTTCTGTAGGACTTTGAACATGAATGAGTGTTGGACTTTGTCAAAAGCCTTTTCTACATCAATTGAGATGAACCTGTGGTTTTTAATTCTCACACTATTGATATATTGTATTACATTTATAAATTTGGGAATATTTAACCATCCTTGCATGCCCATCATGAATCCTATCTGGTCATGTTGTGTGATCTTCTCGATGATTTGCTGTATTGTATTTGCTAGGATTTCATTGGGGATTTTTGAATCTATGCCAGGACTTTTGTTTGTCGGTAGGTTTTTTATTACATCTCATATTTTATTGGCTGTTATTGGGTTATTGAGAGGGGTTATATCTTCTTGATTCAGTTGTGGTAATTTGTACCTTTCTAGGAATCTGTCCATTCTGTCTGTGTCTTCTATTCTGTGATTGTAAACATTCTCAAAGTAGCTATTAATAATTTTCTGAGTTTCCACTGGGTCTGTGGTATTAACACCTTTTCATTCCTTATTGCTTGTGTTTGATTTTTTTCTTTCATCTTTTTTATGACATTAGCTAG
>NW_004524787.1:1496677-1498389 GCF_000260255.1 Octodon degus | reverse complement strand
GAGAGAGAGAGTGGTGTGTGTGTGTGGCCAGCTCAGCCCACCAGGGGGCGGGGCTGGCTGGCATGTGGTGCTGGGGATCGAACCGCGGTCCCTGATGCTTTGCCAAGCTTGTTCCAAATAGGTGCTTTAGACCACTGAGCCATCTCTCCAGCCCCAGAACCTGGTTTTTGATTCATCAATTCTTTGAACTGTTTTCTTCATCTCAATTGAATTAATTTCTGTTCTAATTTTCATGATTTCTTTCACTCTTTGTGCTCTGGGTTTTTTTTATCTTCCTTTTCTAGTTGTTGGAGGTACAGCATTAGGGTGTTTATTTGTTTCAGTTCTGTTTTCCTAATGTGTGTTCCCTCTCAGAGCTGTTTTCATCGCATCTCATAAATACTTATAAGTTGTGGTAGAATTTTCATTGAATTGTGGATATTGTTGAATTTCTTCTTTAATTTCATCTGTGACCCATTGATTGCTGAGTAGGGTGATATTTAATTTCCATGTATTTTAGGGATTTTTCTGGTTTCCTTTGTCATTTATTTCCAGTTTCATTGCACTGTCATCAGATAATATGCATGGGATAATTTCTGTTTTCTTGCACATACTAAAGCATGACGTATGGACCAGTATGTGGTCTATTTTAGAAAATGACCCATGTGCAGCTGAGAAAAATGTGTATTCAGCTGTGTTTGGGTGGAATACGGAACACTCAGTATATATCCACTAAGTCAATTTGTTCCAAGCTCTGGTTCGATTCTGCTACTTCTTTACTAATTTTTTGTGTTCTTAACCTATCTTTTTGGGATAAGGGGATGTTAATGTCTCCTGTTCCAATTGAGGTATTGGATATTAGATTTTTCATGTCCATTATGGTTTGCATTTTATAGTTGGGTGCTCCCATGTTTGGGGCATACATATTTATGAGAGTTATCCTTTCCTCTTGAACTTTTCCCCTAACCAGTATATAGTGGCCTTCTTTATTTCATTTGATCATTCTGGGTTTGATGTTGAGACTGTCTGAGAACATGATTGATACCCCTGCTTTTTTCTAAGTAGCTGCGGTGTGTTGTATGGTTTTTTGTCCTTTGTCTTTCACCCGATGAATTTCTTTATGAGTTAAGTGTGTTTCTTTTTGTTGGATTTTGTTTCCTAATCCACTGTGCCTGTGTATTTCTTTTAATTGGTAATTTCAGTCAATTTACATTGATGGTTATAATTGAGATGTGTTCTCATATGATTGACATGTTATTTACATGCTGTTGTTACTCCTTTTTCTCCTTTGTTTTATTGTTTGCCATATTTAGTTGGTTCCTTCTGTTTTAGTTCTTGGAGTTTGATCATTTTGGTCCCTCTCTAGAACATTTTTTAGTAGTCTGTGTAGGATTGGCTTTCTCATCATGAAATTCTTTAGTTATTCTTTCTCATGTGAGTATTTCACTTCTTCAAACTTGAAAGAGAGTTTTGTAGGGTATAGTCATCTGAGCTGGAAGTCTTTTTCATGGAGGACTTGAAGTACTCTGTTCCATGCTCTACTTGCCCTTATGGTATATAAAGAGAAGTCGGCCATAATTCTGATGGGTTTCCTTTGAATGTGTTCTGCTTCTTTTCTCTAGTGGCTTTTAGTATATTATTCTGGTCCTGGATTTCTGGAATCTTGACTATTATATGTCTCTGTATGTTTTTAATTGGGTTGAGGTAATTTAGTATTCTGTATGCTTCAGTTA
>NW_004524787.1:1491205-1496435 GCF_000260255.1 Octodon degus | reverse complement strand
TCAACAAATAATACACTGCATATATTCTTCTTAGTGGTTAATTGCTGTACAAGATGCAGACTTGTGATCCTACTTACAAACACCTTTAGAAATGCCTATGTTTTTTAGATATCATTTGTATTGAGTCTTTTTCATTGTACCTATTAGTCTCACATTTTTCATCTTTGCATCATCTTGCAAGTGATTAATTATTTTTTCCTGCATCCTAGTTATTTTTAAGATATCTTTTTTTTACCTTTTCACTAGCTGCATCAGTGTCTTCACTTCAAGATCTCAGATCTTGAAGATTCTGACTTCACTTTCACTCAAAAGGTTTTGCAAGCTTGTGATTGAGATTTTAAGTTCCTCTGTATCTCTTTGACTCTGCTTCATGCGATGTATTTGTTTCCTGTCTTTCTCATTCAATGAATCAGTCATTTTTCTAATCTCCTTTTTTAAATCAATGTCTTCCTTAGCAGCAGTTATTAATTTTTTTACAGCATAGCATTTTTCAGATCAAGGATTTGAGTTCCTCTATACCTTTCTGAAGTTGTTTGTTTATTTCAGTCGCTATTGATTCATTGATTTCAATTGTGTGATTCCCAATTTGTTCTGTGCTAGTGTCCTCTGCACTTGTTCTGGATGGACTTGGGGCCTCCCATTGCATTTTGCTCCTTCTCATTGTCATTTTATATAGCACCATCCTCTGACGTTTGGTGTAGATCTTTGGTGCTGTTATAACCTTAGTACCTGTTAAAATTTGGGTGCAGATCTACAAAGTTTGCATATATCCAGTTGTGTCTGACTTGGATCTTGTGAAGGAGCTGTGCTCAGCTCCTTCATGCTGCAGCCTTTGGGAATGAACCTGTTTTGCCCCTCTGCCAAGTTGTTCTTTTCCTGAAGTAGCTGGGTGGTTCTGTCCCCTACTCTCTCTGTAGGGACTACAGCTGCAGAGTTTCACCCCAGGCCTATATGCCAGACCTGTTCTGCATCTGAAGGTGACAAGGCAGCATACATGGGAGGGGAAATTCTCTCACAAACTCACTGGTCCTGGGCTAGGACTAGATCTGGGGGCCCCAATAATGCGGCAGAAGTTCTCATTCACTCAGTGAACATTGGGGTGTAGTTGCTCTGGAGTGGTGGCGCTGTCCTGATTGCACGGCAGAGTGTCTCACTCACACAGTCTTCCCTGGTTTGGACTGGAGAGCTCCCATGGGTGCAAGGTAGCCAGAAGCTCTCCTACACACTCGCTGGGCCTGGACTAGGGCTGGATTTGAATGTTTCGAGTATGTGGCAGAAGTTCTCACTCACTGGGGAGGTTGGGGGATTGGGGCTCCGGAATGGTGCGGGGGTCCAAAGGGTGCAACAGAGGGGCTCACTCATGAGGTGTACATGGATTTGGACCAGATAGGTCTCACGGGTGTAAGGTACCTGAAGATCTCCCACACACTGGCCTGGTCTGGGCTAGGGCTGTATCTCAATATGGTTTTATTTTTATACTTCAGTTTTATACTTTTCTGCTGTATGGCTAAGACCAAGATGAATCAAGACATATATAACAAGAAAAGTAACTTTTGTATCTGTCAAGGTCAGTCAAATCCCCTCAGGATTTCTCCTGAAATCCTGTATAGCAGTTTTTAGATCCTTTATCATTGTCAACCATGTGGATGAGTCACAGACATTACTTCACCAATTTGCTCTCTATGAAAGCCTGAGAGAATGTTTTCTCTCCATGTGACTCTCCTTAGGCACTCTACATTGTCCATCACTTTACTCTGTGGCCCCATAATCTCCTTGATCAGAACTTTTGGGACATCATTGAGTTACAGGATGCTGCAGTACAGGTTCATTTATGCCCTGAGTCCTCACTGAGCTTGAATGGCTAGGGTCAAAATATTGTCTCTTAATCTCACTATCTGTCTGAATATCAAACATTTTAGGCATAACACAAAACACGTATTTTCCATCAAGTATGGATATGTTAAACTTTAAGTCCCTCCAGAATAAGAAGAAAAAAATTTTAAAAATATATGCGAAAAATAGGAATAAACAGCTACATATTTTTACACATATTCTAAATAAATTGAGAATTCTAACCATATATAGTCTTGGGGCAGGACACTCAGGTGACTTTTTTTTCTTGTCTCTTCTTTTCATTTATTGCCTTTTTTGTTTAAACAAACATTTATTTGAGAGACAATATGTCAGTAATTGGTATGTTGTGGAGGACCACCTGAGCAGCTCTCCTTGAAAGATGAGCGACTATCTCCATTTTGGCTGAGCCTGACCCTATTTCCTCGGATTGTTATGCACAGAGCTGGCTAGGACTGCAGTTTATCCTTCAATTGGCCTTAAGCAATGTATATTGGTGTAGCTGAGGTGCTGGTGATAGTCTTTGAAGGTGGTGTGCACGTTTCCCTGTAACCTATACCTGATGCTCTTTAATGTGAGCTGGGTTGAGACAGGACCGTAGAGCTAATGCTCTGCGGCGCCAGCTGGGATCGAGCCTCGAGATAGAGGCTATGACTTCCTGGGGCTTGAAAGACTACACCAAAGCTGAAGCACCAGACTTACCAAAACATTAGATACTATACAATGTAGATTACTCTCTCTGCATATCACAGAGGTAAATTTAGGCCACACATCTAGCTCAGTTCATAGTAGTCTCTTTCCCACAGGTCTCAGTCAATCCTCAAGCCACTCCCCCACTGAATAAAACTGGGTGAGGCCCTGGGTCACTCTCTTGGTTCCAGAAAGCCTTAGAGCCCCTTGACTCCCCAATGATTGAGGATATAATTTAGTGTCTTTATTTTCGCCATGGGTTGCATTGTAAGTGGTAGATTGGAGTCAATTTGATGGGATTCTAATAAGGTAACTTTGGGATTACAAACATTGGCTTCTTGGACTGAGACGAGGACCTGGAAGTGTCTCCTACAGCATGTCATTACAAGCAGTAAGTATTTAGAAGACCAGAATGACAAACAGTCCAGCATGACCCTACCGTTACACTTTGTTATCTTCAGTGCAGTTGTTTGGTTCACAGGTATTAGCATGTATAATTAGTCAAGGTGAGAATCCTACCAATTAACTTCTACTTTCAAAAACATGCTGAAAATTCTCAGAATCATTGCATTACAAATCTTGTGCATATAAATGTATGGCTTTGCCCCTGTCGTGTTTCCTAGCTTTTCTCCTTGCCCTCTCTTCATTGTTTAATGCTCAAGTTCTCGCTTACTTTTAATTATGTTATACTTTTCAATTTGTGTTTCTTCTTTTGGGTTCTTATGCTAGGGAGGCTATATGATATTTGCACATGTGGGTCTGGTTTATTGCACCTATGCATATATCTTCAAGTGGAATCCATATAAATATAAAGGCTTTGAGTTTACCATTTTTTCCATAATTTTATTGAGAAGCAAATAGCAATGAGACAGTTTCAAATCAAGTTGGTGGGACAGTTTCAATAATTAACACATTGCATACTGTCTTCCTAGTGGTTATTTGTTGTACAAGATGCAGACATTATATCTTTTTTACAAACACTATTAAAACAAATCCCTCTATTCATTGAATTAAGAGTTTGTAGCTATACATCTATCCTAACCATTTTGAATATGAGTTTATCATTTTTTATACCTGAGTAATACTCCATTTTATAAAAAGAACATATCTTTTTCACCCATTACTCCAGTGATGGGTATCCTGGTTGTTTCCAAGATGTAGAGATCACAAATTGTGCTGCTATAAAAATAGCTGCACGTATTTCACTATGAAATGACATTTTCAGTTCCTCTGGTAAAATTCCCAGTAGGGGGATAGCTGGATTGAATGGGATTTCCAGTCCTGTTTCTTAATATACTGTGCCAGTCCATTTCTTTTAATTGGTCAATTGAGTCCATGTACATTGATGGCTATCATTGAGATATATTGACTTCTGATCGACATGTTAATTACCTGCTTTGTTTACTCCTTTTTCTCCTGTGTTTAATTGTTTGCCCTATTTAGTGGGTTCCTTCTGTTCTCCTTCATGGAATTCTTATCATTTTGGTCCCTCTCTACAACATCTTTCAGTAGTTTGTGTAGTGTTGGCTTTGACATCATGAAATTCTTTATTTATTCTTTGTCATGGAAGTATTTCACTTCTCCATCAAACTTGAAAGAGAGTTTTGCAGGATATACTTATCGAGGCTAAAATTTCTTTTCATAGAGGATGAAAATATTCTGCTCCGTGCTTTTCATTTCATGATTTGTGAAGAGAATCTGCCATATTTCTGTTGTGTTTTCCTTTACCTGTGATCTGTTTGTTCTTTCTGGTGGCTTACAATATATTGTTCTTGTGCTGTATTTCTTGGATCTTGACTAGTATGTGCCTGGTGTGTTTCATATTATGTTGATGTCATTTGGAGTTCTGTATGTTTTGCTTACCTGAATGTCAGATTGTATCCCCATATTTGAGAAGTTTTGTGCTATTACTTCTGTCCATATTCCTTTTATACCTTTTGTATTGACTCTTTCCCATCAATGCCTACTAGTCTCACATTGGTCATCTTTGCATTGTCTTGCAGGAGATGAATTATTTTTTCCTGCATCCAAGTTGTTTTCAAGAGACCTTTTCTTGCCATTTTACTAGATGCTCAGGGCCTGGGATTGCATTTTGCTCCTTCTCTTTTTCATTTTCTGTAGCACTATCCTCTGACCATCGTGTAGAGCTTTGTTATAGTTATAAACTTAGCACCTACTGAAATTCTTACCTACGAGAGATTATATGACTAAGGAAGTTATACTTTTGTGTTTATAGAACTACAGTAAGGAACACTAGTAATGGGGAGTAATATTTAGCAGTTGACAAACATTGTAAGTAATAACTTTGTATTTTAGACAGTAAGAGCAATCATTATGTCTGTATAGCTAAGCAGATATTAAATTGAGAATCTGTATTTAAGTTAGTTCTGCTAGACAGATAGTGAGGTTAAGCTTAACAGCCTAAGTGTATGGTAATAAAAATAAGCCTATCTTCTGGATGGTCAACAACCTAAGTTTGCAGACCAAACTTAGAAAAAAAGGAGGGCTGCAAGGAAAGCCAACATTTTGTCCCTAGTGTTCTAAGGACAATTAAGACTCAGGACATATGAGAACTTATACTGTAACGTCATATAACTCAGTAGTGTCCCAAATTTTCTGATCAAGAAGATTATGGGGCCAAAGAGGAAAGTGATTGATGATGTAGAGTGTGCCTAAGGAGAGTCACATG
>NW_004524787.1:1482567-1491105 GCF_000260255.1 Octodon degus | reverse complement strand
TATCACCCTGGCACCTACTGCTCTATTTTATTTTTTTAGAAAGCTAGTTTCTGTTTCATTCAGATAAAAAATATTGGTGGACACCTGTCACACACACACACACACACACACACACACACACACACACACACGTAACCAACATTCAGCAAAGAAAATGTTTGCAAGTACTTCGTATTAATATGAATCACTGTTTTGCCACTATAATCAATAATTTAAAGATGGCTGTTCATCAGTGGAAACATCTGGTTGACTCATGACAGAGCCATGCTAAAATGCAGGGCGACAGCTCAGAGCAAGGGCTAGTAGGACTCATCCATCAAATGTGTTTTCCTTGCCTCTTGCTGAAATCGCTTCACATAGCTCTTGGATAAGTAACCAAATACTGTAGCTTTTCCCTTCCAGTAACAGCACACTAAACTACGTAACAGGATCACATTTCCTTTTTAAGTTAGTGGGTAGCAATCAATTAATAATGTTTGGTTTTATTAAGCTGAATTTTAACTGAGGAATTCTTAAGCTACTCTTTTCATTGAATTTTTTGGTTCAGGTCTCAGGTTCAATATTAATTGTTTGTATGGGTTTTCATGTTAAATTTTACTAATTTTATAAACTGACATTCCTATGATATTGAAAACAAAGGCATGATAGGCAGTGAACTTACTAGTTTTCTTTATTTTAGGCTCCCTACACTCTATGCATACAGAAGATGTATAAAAAGTCTCTTAATGTTTTTACTCTTTTAGCACTAACCATCTTTAATTTTTTTAATGTATTTGGTGTAGGGTCTCACTATGCAGCTCTAACCCATAGTGATCCTCCTGTATTTAGCATCCCCAGCACTGGGATTATAGGCGTGCGCCACCACACCAGGTCTCAGAGTGCTCATGGCAGGGCCAGCGTGGCATGCAGTGGTGGCAATTGAACCCCGGTCCCTAAGCAGGTACTTCATCCACTGAGCTATGTTGCCGGCCCACTAATCATGTTCTGAGATGGGCAATTTATGTTTTTGTTCTTTCACAAAATGATGTAATTGTCCCTTATTAAAAAATTTTTATTTATTAGTGGTTAGGATAGATATATAGTTGCAATCTCTTGATGAATAGAATGATTTGTTCTAATGGTGTTTGTAAATAGGATCTCAAGGCCGCATCTTGTACAGCAATTAACCACTAAGAAGAATATATGCAGTGTATTATTTGTTGAAACTGTACTTCCGATTTGATTTGAAACTGTCTCATTGCTATCTGTTTATCAATAAAATTATGGGGAAAAAGTAAGTTAGTTCTGCTAAATTCTGTCGGATCTCCTCGCCTTGATGTATCCAGTGTTTTGCAGGCAAACTAGTTCAAACTGGTTGTATTTTGGCCCCTCTTTCAGGCAAGAGAGAAAGAGGGAGAGTGTTCTTATAGATCTGTGTTTACCAAAGTGTGTCAGCTTATTGGGTGCAGATCTTTGTAGTTTGAGTTCATCCAATTGTGCCTAACTTGGGTCTGATTGCTTTGTTCAGCTTCTTCATCCTGCAGGCTTTGGAAGCGAACCTTCTGTGTCCCTCTGGCAAGATGTTCTGCTTCTGGATTAGCTGGGGGGTTCTGGCTCCGAGCCTCTCTGCAGGGACTTCAGGTGCAGAGTTTCACACCAGACTTGTATACCAGGCCTGGGCTTACTCTGGAAGGGTCCAGAGAGCAGGTCAGAAGGACTCACACACAAGTGGGCCTGGGCTGGGTCCGGACGGATCCAGCAGTCAAAGAGGAGCACAGAGGCTCTCCCACATGCAAGCCTGGCCTGGGATTGGGCTGTCTCTGGAGGGGACCCGAGAGAAAGGCTGAAGGTCTCCCTCACTGGCCAGGATTGAGTTGGGTCCTGAGGGATTCAGGGTTCACAGGGGGGCCCAGAAGCTCTCCCACACACTCCCGGGGCCTGGACTAGGGCTGCATCTGCTGGGCACCTGAGAATGTGGCCATGAATTTCTTTAGTTCTTCTTTTTCATAGAAGTATTTCAGTTCTCCATTAAACTTGAAATAGAGTTTTGCAGATATGTCGGTTTGGATTGGAATTTGTCTTCATGGAAGCCTTGGAGAACTTTGCTCTATACTCTTCTTGACATGGTGTTTTGCGAAGAGAAATCTGACTTTCTTCTGATGAGTTTTGCTTTCAATGTGATCTGTTACTTTTCTCTAGTGGCTTTTAGTATACTGTTCTTGTGATGAATTTCTGGGATTTTGATTAGTATATGTTTCAGGGTTATTTAATTGTGATGATGTTATTTGGAGTTCTATGTGCCTCAGTTACCAGAATGTCAGATTGTTTCCCCATATTTGGGAAGTTCTCTGCTATTACTTTTGCCCATATTTTTTTCAAATAGTCTGGGTTGAATCTTTTGTTCTTACTGATACCTATTAGTCTTCTGTTGTTCATCTTTGCATTGTCTTGGAGATGTTGAAATATTTTTTCCTGCATCCTCGTTGTTTTTAGGAGATATTTCCTCATCTTTCCACAAGCTGCAACAGCCTGTTCAAGGTCTGAATATCTCTCTTCACTCTCATTCAGAAGGATTTGGCAACTATTAATTGAGCTTTTAATCTCTTCAATATCTCTTTTTTTCCAAAGTTTTATTGATAAACAGATAGCAATGAGACAGTTTCAAATCAAAAAGGAAGTACAGTTTCAACAAATAATACACTGCATATATTATTCTTAGTGGTTAATTGCTGTACAAGATGCGAACTTGTGATCCTATTTACAAACACCATTAGAACAAATCATTCTATTCATTAAGAGAATGCAACTATATATCTATCCCAACCACTTTGAATACACAGATACAAAATGGACATTCATAGCTATACCCCATTTTTTCTAAGTTCCGTTATTGAATATTGTAGGTGTGTAAACTCTGCAAAATATTCTACAAGAGTCCAGTAGCCCATAATAGCAGTGGGTCTTCTGTTTAACTGGCAATGTCAGAAATTATTGACCTGAGTCCCCCACAGCTCAACTTAACAGCATGGCTTTATTTCCTATATTTTATCTTCATACTTTTCTACTGGATGGTTAAGACCAAGGTAAAGCAGGACTTATGCAACAAGATTTGTAGCTGCTTGGTCTGAGAAGGTCAGTGAAATGCCCTCAGGATTTATCCTGAGATCCTGTACCTCAGATTGTAGAACCTTTGTCAGTGTCAGCCATGTGGATGAGTCATGGCCATTGCTTGGCCAATGTGCTCTCTGTGAAAGCCTGAGAGAGTGTCTTCTCCCCATGTGACTCTCCTTAGGCACGCTCTACATCATCGATCACTTTCCTCTTTGGCCCCATAATCTTCTTGATCAGAAAATTTGGGACACTACCGAGGTACATGACGTTACAGTACAAGTTCTCATATGTCCTGAGTCTTAATTGACCTTAGAAGGCTAGGGCCAAAATGTTGGCTTTCCTTGTAGCCCTCCTTTTTCTCTAATTTTGGTCTGCACACTTAGGTTGTTAACCATCCAGAAGACAAGCTTATTGTTATTATCAAACGATTTAGGCTATCAAGCTTAACCTCACTATCTCACTGCATTTCAAACATCTTAGGCATAATAAGAAACAAGTATTTTTCATCAAGTATTGATATCTTGAACTTTAAGTCCCTGCATAATATGATAAAAACATTTTAAAAATTACATTATATTTTAACAATAGGATAAAGAATTCTATGCTTCTCATGTTTGCACATAAGTCCAAAAATCTCACCATATACAACCTTGAAGCAGGACAGTCCCACAATATTCCTTTTCCTGTCTCTTGCTTTCCTTGAATATCTCTTTGAATCAGCTTCATGCGTTGTATTTCTTTTCTATGTTGCTCATTCAAGGTTTCCATCATTTTTACATTCTCCTCTTTTTTCTCAGTTTCTTATTAGAGACAACCTAGTAATTCTTTCATTATAGCTATGGTTTCCTTTTTGTACTTCAGAGATTATTTCTGATCTGATTTCCTCTACAACTTTGTGCAGTTGTTTCTTTACTTTATATGCTATTACTTCAGAGAGTTCTTGCATGTGACTTTGAGTTTTTTCTATGCTCATGTCTTCTACATTTGTTCTGGGTGCGCTTAGAGCCTGAGAATGCATTTTGCTCCTTCATTTTGTCATTCTTTATAACACTGTCCTCTGACTTTTGGTGCAGTGCTTTACTTTGTTTATTACCTAAGCACCTACAGATATTTTTACCAAAGAGAGATCTTGTTGTTGAGGTAGTTACAGTACTTGATTTACAGTACTATAATTAACAATGCCTATAATGGGTAGTGAGATTCAGCAATAGACAAACTTTTGTATTTAATGTGTTTGTATTTTAAACCATAAGAGCAAACACTATGATTATATAGCTAAGCAGATATTAAATTGGGAACTTGCATTTAAATTAGTTACTTTAAATTTTATCTTGTCACCTCCACTTGATGTGCCTGATATCTTCCAGGAAGACTGGTTCGCACCAGTTCCCTCTTGCCTCCTCTCCCCCTCTAAAGAGAGTACTCTCATGGATCTGGGTCCAACAGTGTTCCTCTGCTTACTGGATCCAGTTCTATCAAGTTTGAACTCATCCAGTTGGGCCTGTGTTGTGTCTGTCTACTCTGTTTGGCTTTTTCCTTATGGGCACTATGCTGTCACGTTCCACTCTTTCAGATCCCAGCCTCATTTTCCTGTCTGCTATCTCTGTTGTCCTCTCTGGCTGGTATGAAAATGACCTTGGTGTTCTGCTCTTTCCATCTTTATTATTATCTTGGTGGTTATTGGCAAATGCAAGGATAAATTTTCCCAGTTCTCATGTTGGGGTTTCTGCTACCATTTTTTTTTTCAGATCCTCAAGCTCTCTCTCTTAAACTGCAGATTCTCCCAGAAGTATGGGCTCTTGCTTCCCCTCTAGGTTGTATCTTAGCTAAGAATTGCTTCAAGCCTCATTAATACAGGTCTCTTCATTTACCTGTTTGAGTGAGTATACTATACTCTAATTCCTTCTTCAGTGCCAAAATCCTATCTGTCTCAGTATACTTGTGTTCCCAGATGTAGGAGTTGAGCAATAAAAATACATGCCACTAGATGGCAGGACCATGCTATAATCTTCACTTCAGAGGTTGGCTACAGGGGAAGTCTCTCACAACAGGAGAACTTGCAGAAGCAGCAGCAGGCAGTGACCACACAGAAGAGGAGGAAGGCAAGGCATCTCTAGGGAAAGAAAAGAGTAACCTTCCATCAGTAAAGAAGACTATTGATTTTCTTGTTTGGAGAACGATGATCATAATCCACCCAGACACTGGTGATTAAAGCCAGAGCCATTTAATGAAGAGGTACCTTGGCAAGTTAACATCACTAATTAGGCAAGTGGGTCTCTCCCCAGGATGTAGTGACACTCCAGGAAGGCCAGGTTTAGCTCCACCTTGTAGGTACCATTTTCATTTTAATAAACAGATCTCTATTGTAAATTCAGTTTTAGAGACCTCTTTCTCCATAACCAAGAGCATGGCAGGAATCTGAATTCCATAGAGTAGCTGGTCTTGTAAGTCTGAGTGATACGAAACATCAACAAAGTGTGGGGTATGCAAAGATGACAAAGTCGCTACTGAATGGGCTTTGAGCGAAGAGGCCCAGCCTGCTGTGAAGAAGTAAACAACATAGGAACCAATATACAGAGGCCTTGGTGAACCCGCTGGTACCAGAATATGATACTTAGCCACCCTAATCTGATACGTCCTGAGATCGAATGCATTCAATTTGTACCATCAACAGGACTATAAGCAGCAAAGTGAATTCAATCTGCAGTGTTAATCTGAATATGAAATTTTAACCATACTCCGTAACCATATTGCTGCTACTGAGGACTTATGTAAGAGAAATGATAAGAGCCCCACATAAAGCCATACATGTGAATATTCACTGCAGCTTTATCTGTATTCATCAAAAGTGGAAGCACCCCAAATGACTATGCAATAAATTACAGCACAACAGCAAACAGTAATGACCTATTGACAGAAATAAAAGCATGGGTGAATATCAAAATAGGCTGAGTTTAAAGACAAACAATATCAAACATACATTGTTTCATGTATGGTTCTACTTCTATAAAATTTTAGACCTGGGCATGGTAGTGCACACCTGTAATACCAGTACACAGGAGGCTGAGTCAAGAGGATCATTGTAAGTTCCAGGCCAGTCTAAACTGCATAGGAAGATCCTGTCTCAAAAATAAAAAATAAGGGCTGGCCAAATATCAGAGCAGATTAAAGTGCCTGCTTTGTCAGAAGCAGGGGCTGGGAGCTGGATCCGTGGACCCTGCATATCAGCCCTGCCCCCGGGGCTCGCTGAGAAGGCTACTGAGACTGGGTGTGGTGGCACATGCCTGTAACCCCAGCACTTGGGAGGCTGTAAACAGTAGGGTCACTACAAGTCTGATATACACAGTGAGACCCTGTAGACACTGTCCTAAATACAAAAGAATAATAATAATAATATAATAATAATAATAAAATAAAATAAATATAAACATATGAAACATAATTTTTAAAACCCCTATGGACTGAAATGAAAAAAGAGGGAGAATGAAAAAAACTTGTCAAGCTTATGCAAATGGTCATTTTGATGGCCGTATGAAACAATATTAATTCACAGATTGTCATGTCTTGAGGCAGAAATCCTTCACACTGATCATTTAAGGCCTGAAGAGTCTTTATTAATATATTGACAATTTAGATATTCTTTCCACATTAAATAATATGTGAAAATCCATTCTGTAGTTTAATGTGTCTTTTCACATTTCAGGTTGTTTTTCAAAATAAATTTTCATATTCTACAAGTACAGTTTTTTTCTTCACTTTTAATGTCGACCAACTCATGAAAGGGGGCACTTTCTACTTTGACAATCTAAGGGGCACTTGGGTGCAGATATAAGCCAGTGCTGTGTCAGAAGTCTAATACTTAAGCAATACTCAGGAATAGAATGCTGCTGTTGACAATGCCATTTTTTAAACAAAGGATGGCCATCTAATCCAAATGCCACTTGATGAGTTAAGCACGGGAGCATGCTAAATGGGTTGGAAGAGCCCATCCCCAAAAAAGTTCCAACTAACTCCCCATCCAAAGATTTTCCTTTCCCTAATATATCCTCATTCTTCAAGGTCAAACTTCTTTGTAGAATATTGGGGAAGTGCTTTTGTTTTGGAAAGGTAAGTCTCCTGAAGGGAATTCTGAGGCAAAATAAAGGCAGGGGTAAGGATGTGAAGAACTTTCCCTAGCCTATGCCTTGGAAAGTTTGGGAGAAGCTGAGGAGGACAAACCAGCCTTTACAGTCCACTCGACCAGGAGCAACAATATCACATCTGCACGTGTGGGAAACCCGTTGAGAAAACCAACAGCCCCATTGTCAAGCAGACAAATGCAGGAAGAAGCTTCTCCTGCAACAGGCTCATGACAATCTTTTGTACTAAGCTCTGACCCTTGAACTTAAATTGGATCAAAGTTTCAATCCACGATAGCCAATGCACAAGCCGCAATGAGCCTATGTAACAACTGTTTGTTTCACAAGGTGACGCACTCTTGGAGGGCTGTGGATATGGAGGGGACAACTTTGAAGTGACCAGAAGTAGAAGATGAATGTAGATGTGTGGAGGTTTTTATCTCCCTCAGATCTAATGGGTGAAAGTCTAGGCAATTCAGAAAGCACATCTTCAGGCAAAGAAAGAGACTGAGATGGTGCACACAGTCTTGAAAGGCCAGGGTGTGGACTTGCAAACTTCTCACCAAGCAAATAACTGTATAAGACCTTTAAAGGTACGCACTTTGCTAAGAGAGAGTGCGCAAATTTTCTCAAGGAAGTTTCACATCATCAGACTTTAGTTTGCTTTCTGGCCCCTGAGAAATTCTGGACAATCCACTCTACATAGAGAGAGGATTGAAGATATGGGTTCCTTTCTTCAAAGTCCCCTAAGCCTACAAAAGGAAGCCCAGTTTGCAGATGCCAGGGAGCTCAAATCTGTGTACAGGGTAAGTGTGGCCATATAATCCTCAAGTGTGGTTTGTTGTGTTTTAATTAAGAAGAGGCAGAGAGAGAGAAGCACAGAGAGAAAGATAGAAAGACAGAGAGAGACAGAGTGACAGAGAGAAAAAGAGAGACAGAAAGACACACAGACAACCAGACAGAGAGAGAGAGAGAGAGAGAGAGAGAGAGAGAGAGAGAGAGAGAGAGAGAGACATGGTCATGAAAACTTTGAAAGAAAATTGTAGCTTAACGTAACAGATAGTGATCGATCAGCTTTGGAAAATTTTAAATTTTTGGAATTGCCCACAGGGGGCAGGACTGTTTGGCCAGATTTCTTATGGTGTGATAGTGGCCAAATTTGCCAAAACAACTGGGTCCTAGGTGGATCAAATAAGAAATCACCCATATTTTTATCCCCTTCCTCTCTCCATGCAAGGAGAAACAAGTGATTGACATTTCGTGAGCAATGTAACCTTTGTACCCTCTGCAAGAGTAACATTCAGGGTAGGGATGAGCAACCCAGTGAGCA
>NW_004524787.1:1474662-1475163 GCF_000260255.1 Octodon degus | reverse complement strand
TCTGATCTTGAGTCTGGGAATGACACATTCTGTGACCCTGAACAAGTCACTTCACCTGTCTGAGCCTTAATTTCTTTATGTATAAAAAGATGTAGTTTGGATTGTTTCTAACGTTTTTTATCTGTGTATTTTCAACGGTTTTTTTTTTGTTCTTGCAGAATACTAGAGTAATTTTAATATTGTTAATGATTGCATCAGCTCTTAATGTAATGAAAAGTCCTTTTATCAGTTTGAGCATTAAAGGATGAAAGATGGAGAAAGCGGTGTTTCACTTTAAAATTTTCATTGGTATTTGTTTTCAAAGTGAGAACATGTTTGTAAAATGTATTAGCAGACGTTACAAAAAGTGCGTGCTTCTTTCTTTCATTTTAATCTTTTTTTTAGTTGGAGTTTGTATTGTTTTCTTGAAAGGTGCTAGAACTTTAATACAATTCAAATCCAAACTGGCTGGTATAGTGCCTTCATGGATTTCAACATTTGTGTTAAAGAATATCTAGCCCT
>NW_004524787.1:1462170-1474562 GCF_000260255.1 Octodon degus | reverse complement strand
GTGTGTGTTGAAGAAAAATGTTTTTTTTATTTTGGAATATTTTGGTAAACAATTTCTTTGTCTCCAGTTCCCATTTCAATTGGGAAAACTATTGTAATTTCTTATTAGAATCATGCAGGAAATATTGGTTTGTAAGGGTTAGTAAGAAAACATTATATTTATTCCTTTCATGGATTTCTTTAGGCTTTTCTGCACATAATTCTTATGACATTACTACCTGTTCATTATTCCAGTTTGCTAGTTTTTGGCTGTATTCAAATCCAGCTCTTATGTTGCCTATATTTGCTACTACTCCAACAAACTTTTGGAATAGACCAGAAGGAAATTTTCTTCCCTCTATTGTGCAAAGCCTAGCACAGATAAATATGATCTGCTCTTAAATGCAATATTTTTTCTAGATGTGATATATCTTGCATGAGCATAACATTTTATATTATAAAATTTTCATACTCACATTTGATCATCACAGTTCTGGGATGTTCTATCAAATTCTGAACTACAGCTGACATTAAATTTTGTTTAATCCATACAACATATTGATTTCATTTAATAACTATTAATTCATTCTCTTGATTTTCTTCCCTCATAGATAACACTCAAACAAGAAGGAAATATTTCTCCCTCTTTCATTCTAGTGTTATGAATTTTATGATCATTTTGTTTATAATCTATTGTTTTCTTCCACCTTAATTTATATCTATTACTGTCTACCTGCTCTGCTTCTTCTTACCCTGTTCCCTTGCATGTGCATACTAATCTCCTTTTCCCTTCCCCTCCCTTCCCTAACTTTCCCTTCCCTTCCCCTCTATCTGGTCTCTCTCTCTCTCTCTCTCTCTCTCTCTCTCTCTCTCTCTCTCTCTCTCTCTCTCTCTCATTTTTATTTAGCTTTTTATGGTCACCATATCCAGTCATTCTGTTCTCAGTCTATTTTTCAGTCACAGTAGTTAGGGCAGATCTGTATGGATGAGTAAGAAGTATTTTTTTGATTCAGATGGTAATGTGTTAATATATGAATCAGATGATAATGTGATATTTTATGCAAGGTTTTAGAGAGAAGTACTTCTACTTTTCTAAAATTTTCACTGTGTAATTATGCTAGTAAATTCTCTTAGTGTTTTTAAACAATCAAATCCAGTTCTGTTTGCATGTAGGTACTTGAAGATAGCAACTACCGTAATATTTTAGAAATACACTGCATAAGGGCCCAGGGAGATAGCTCATTAGAATACACACTTCCCTGCCAAGCACAAGGGCCTGAGTTCAATCCCCGGTTGAGAGAGAGAGAGAGAGAGAGAGAGAGAGAGAGAGAGAGAGAGAGAGAGAAATACACTACATAACATTCCGCTTTGAAATGTCTTCATATTTTTCCTGTTGGTTGTATTTTTGCAGTGAAAAGCAAAAATCTAGACATAAATTTATAATT
This sequence comes from Octodon degus, assembly GCF_000260255.1. NCBI lineage: Eukaryota > Metazoa > Chordata > Mammalia > Rodentia > Octodontidae > Octodon > Octodon degus. The sequence continues at coordinate 1,473,139 of NW_004524787.1, read as the reverse complement.
CATAAAAATATCATTTTCATGGATTTAACAGTTTTCCCTCAACACTTTAGAAAGATTTTTAAACTTTTAAAAGTGTGCTCTCATTACTTAAAACAATTAATAGCTCTTAGATTCTTCTTTTCCTATGCAGAGAAGCACAAAGACCTAAGGTGAATGTATAGGCTATAAGCCTCAATTAAGATACATTAGGATGGGGCTGGGGAGATGGCTTAGTGGAATAAGCACTTCCCTGGCAAGCACAAGGACCTGATTTCAATTCCCGGTTCCTCAAAAAAAAGATACATTAGGATAACAATATTTAAAAATCTGTTCTTTTGTTAATTTAATTCTTCCGATCAATTTCCTTCCCTTAAGAACTGCCATAAATTCTACTTTTACCACAGTCTGGAAATTTAAAAGGTCAAAGTTTACTTTTTTTTTCTTTCAATATTATTTTCCTAGCATGATGGTGAAAATGACATGTGATTATATTCAGAAGTGTGATTACAAATATAATGCTTACATCTGTGTTGGTTTTGGCATAAACTTGCCAATTATTATTTTTTTAAATTTATGTATTTGGTACACACTCACTACACAGCTCAGACTCATAGTGATGTTCCTGTTTTTAGCCTCCCCAGTGCTGGGATTACAGGTGTGGGACACTATGCCCGTACTCAGTTGCTGGCTCAGTGTACCCAGGGGTGGAGCCAAAGGTGTGTGGTGCCAGGGATCAAAATGGTGCCTATGCTTGCCTAAGAAGATGCATAATCCAATAAGCTATCTTGCTGGACCAAATATTTAAGACAATGAGACTGAGGAAATTTTCTCATTTGGCTGTTGGACCTCTTCAGTCTTCGATTTATTAAATTTTTGCAATTGAAAACATAACAAAATATCTTGCAGGAACATTTAATTCCAGAGAGCCCTATTAAGCATATTTATTATGAGTAAAAATATTTTAATCTTGACATTTTACCACTTAACTCAGAGTGTTACATAATTGGAAGCTTTGAGTACAAAGTAAAAGTTTAAGGAGATCATCTTCCTGGATTAAATGTTCTGTATTCTCCAGGGACAATGAAAAAGGAGGCTTTACTATAATAAGGTAGATTATCCCTTTATTGCACACTAAGCAATGATTTTACTCTGTGTTTGGGAATATTCATAATCCTTCAATCTTTTATGTATCATACAGATCCATTGTAGATTTCATAATACTAAAAATATAAATGCCAGTCACTAAAATTATGTGATTATTGAAATGTAGAGACAAACTAAAATTTATATATGTATTGCTTTTGAAAATTAAGTTTACTTATCAATTTTTTAAAAGCAAATTGTGCCTTGTTGGTTTAAAAACATGTCCAAACACAAACTACTATAAATATAAAACCCTCTTAATAAATTTTACATATTTTTCAAATATAAATTGATAGAGCCTTTAAGTAATAATTTTTAAACTAGGAACCTGATTGCACTTTTCAAGTTATAGACTATATGTGGAATGTAGGGTAGAATACTAGTACTGAAGTAAGAAAAATAAAATATGAACCATATCTTATGTTAGAAAAGATATAGCAATTCACATAGTAAACATTTATCAACTAAATGCCATCAAACATGAAAATCAAATAAATGATTTTGGGGAAGAGCAGGCATAGGAGATTTAGTTGTGTAGAGAAGGTTGGTGAATTCTAATCAGGAAGAGAACCACAAGAAAGACTTCCAACTGGAATTAGTTGTACTGGGTGAAACAACTAAAATATAAAGCTTATGTTAGGTGACTGCTGGGTGTTAAGGGGTTAGACTATTAGTAAGAAGGCAAGTTCTCAAAGACCCTGAAGACAAGCCAAAATAGACATCATTCTATTCTTGATATGTTTAAGAGCAAGTATTGATAATTTAAAAGAGAATGTATATAACATAAAATGTAGGTTTGAGGGAAACATGACAGAAAAGTCAGGAGTCTGTTGTAATAATTACAGGATCCTGTGATGAAGGCTTGGATTATAATGGTGGCAGGAAGGGACTGATATAGATGCTTTAAAAGTGAAGAAATAGGGGCGGGGGAGATGGCTCAGTAGAATAAGCGCTTCCCTGACAAGTGCAAGGGCCTGAAGTCAACCTCCGGTTCTGCCAAAAAATAATAGTAATAATAATAATAATTAATAATAATAATAACGATAATAATAAATAAAATAAATAATCACATTTTGGGGCCAGAGAGAGGCACAGTGGAATAAATGCTTCCCTGTCAAGTGCAAGGGCCTGAGTTCAATCCCTAGTTCCGCCAAAAATAAAATAAAATAAGAGTGAAGAAACAAATATAACTTGGTGACTTACTGAGTATATAGAATGATCCATCATCAAGAGCAAGAAAGATAAAAAATGAACAATTATTTCTTGTAGAGAAGAAATATATTAACCCTTTTCAAGTATACTATGGAAATATGATGAGTTTAAGTCATATTTGACTCAGTAGGCAGTAATAAATCATGATGATCATTCAGATAACTTTGGAAAAAATATATATAAATATATTCTAATAGTCTATATAATATATAGATTCTTTAATGGCCTACATAATATAACATATAACATATATAACTTCATAATGTAACTTATATAGACTATTAAACTCTTCCATAGACAATCAGAGAGGAAGGCCAATTCCTCTTTCATGGTTCTTTCATATATTTACATTTAATACTGGCACTTTTATTCTCATGCAGGATTTACAGACACTTTTCAACCTTTGTACATTATATACTGTAGACTACTCTGCATCAAAATGAGCCTCTGGCTGCCTTTCTTTTCTGTTGTTTCATTCCGTGCTACAATATTTAACAGATAATTAATATGGTGCTTAAAAATATAAATTATCTGTTTCCAATAATTTGGAAGATGTTACTTGGCCATTATTTTCAATAGTTTCTCAAGATGAACTTTTTTAATATTTACTATTTTTTCTCAGATTGGAAGATACAGATATTGCCAAGTTTAGTGATCCTTGGAGCTTTTACAATCTTTTCTTTCATTTGCTGACAAGCACAGGTCATTTTTAGATCAAATAAAGTATGTGGGAACTCAGTGACAGAATTGGTATTCTGCTTTCAACATGTTCCAAAATAGTCTCTCCATTTTATATTTATCATTACTACTAATAGTCATAATTCAAAGGAAATCAACTACAAATGAAGAGAATAAATAAGTAGCATTAATAACAGTGATTACATTTTGTTTAGTTATGAATTTGACATCCTGAATTGTGGACAGAACAATTTATCTCAGTCTAGTTTTCTGCAAAACATTAAATTTTTCTCTGCATATAGAAAATATCTTAATTATATTAAAGTGTAAAATTATTAAGAGGACTAATACAGCATATACATTTTTTAAAAAATATCTTTTTTATGCCTCTTATCTCTACCAGATCATTAAGTAGTTCATAATTATTGAGTGTAAGGCATTAAAAAGAATAACACAACAGTATATTTAATTCATTTAAAGAACTCCTTTGAGCATATATCTGAAAAATCCTGCTGTTTTCACAAATATTGATAAGTACAGAACATCAGCAAGCAATGAAAATAATACATGCACAGTCTAATATATATTAAGATAGCACGAACTAACTTATATAGAAGAGCAGTTTTCATTATTATAGTATGGACTCAAAATTGCAGTGGGAAGAAATTCAATGCTACTTCAAAAAGTTCTAAGAGTCTAAAATTAAGTTAGGATATGACAACTAAGATAAGCTGTCATAAATGATAATTTCGACCAAATTGAGAGCAAACTTTTACTATTAAAACCAAACTTTTACTATTTCCAGCTAATTAGCTTTTATAAATAAGTAGTAAATTATGCTTTAATCTATTATTGGTACCATTGTTGCATGTTATACCTTGAAGTGATCTTTTGGAAACAGTATAATACAAATACATTTTTAAACTTTTTTTTTTTTATTTGCGGAACCAGGGATTGAACTCAGGCCCTTGCACTTGCCAGGCAAGCGCTTGTTCTACTGAGCCATCACCCTGCCCCCACAAATACTTTTTTAAAAAAGAAAATCATTAACATAGAAGTCAATGACATGAAGCCAGTATTTTTCTGTATAAATTTTCTTTCCTTGAACACAAAAGTAAATGTTAGTTTTTTGGAAAAATCCATGGATTTTAATTAGAAATAAATACCTATGTAATTATACTGAATGACAAAAAGATGTATTAATTCCATGTGACATTTGGTACTGAGAACTGGGATTGAACACAAGAAACTCCTGAGTGTTCATCTATCACATGATGAAGGATGAGATAGTCATCAAAGATGTCAGGTCCTGAATACAATATTAGTAAATTAACACATTTGGAAATGGAAATAAGATGGACTATAACAAAATAAAACTTTTTAATACTAAGACTAGATTTCTGAGGTCCAAAGCAATCATCAGTGACCGCATAAAATGACAGCTTTCAAATTCTATGTTGAATAAAGGCAAGAAATGATACTTTTATCAGGATCTATTTCCTTTTCCTGTTTACATAAACAATAGAGAGATAGTGTGAAACTCTATTATCTTACATGAAGAAGAAGGAAGCTTGTCACATGTCCTTTTGCGTGGTAATCAGCTGAAACCAAGAGCTGAAGTGGAAATTCCACAGGCAATGACTCAGTGAAGAGAACAGCAGTTTATTTCAGGCTACCTCCAATTTAAAAAATGTACTGCCAAACAGAGTAAATAGTGATGGCATTAGTTAGTTAATACTAAATTTAGCATGTGTTCTTTATGAGAAAATGCAAGTTTTTCCCTTAAAAATTACCTTATATTTCTGTGCTTTATGGAGATACTTATTATTTGGATTTATTTTCACTAATAACATCAATTAAAATTACATCAGATGTCCTTAAGTACTGATAGAAGAAAGCCAATATTGATTTTACTATTCTTTTCTTTTTATATTTTTTCCATAATTTTATTGAGAAATAAATAGCAATGAGACAGTTTCAAATCAAATTTGTAGGACAGTTCCAATAATGAACACATTGCATACTGCCTTACTAGTGGTTGTTTGTTGTACAAGATTTAGAAATGATATCCTATTTACAAACACTATTAGAACAAATCCCTCTATTACTTGAGCTAATAGAATGCAGCTATATATCTATCCTAACAATTTTGAATACACAAATACAAAATGGACATTCATCTATATCCCCTTTTTTTGTTTAGTTCTGTCATTTAAATATTATAGGTGTGTGAACTCAACAAAATATTCCAAAATAGTCCAGTAGTCCATAATAGTGTTGGGTCTTTCAGTTGACTGGCAATGTCAGAAGTTGTTGAACTGAGTCCCCTACAGCTCAGCATAACAACATGACTTTATTCCTTGTACTTTGTTTTTATACTTTTCTACTAGATGATTAAGACCAAGATAAAGCAAGACCTATGCAACAAGAGTTGCAGCTTTTGGATATGATAAGGTCAGTGAAATCCCCTCAGGATTGATCCTGAGACCCTGTACCTCAGATTGTAGATCCTTTGTCTGTGTCAGCCAAGTGGATGAGTCATGGCCATTGCTTGACCAATGTGCTGTCTGTGAAAGCCTGAGAGAATGTTTTCTCTCCATGTGACTCTCCTTAGGCACACTCTACATCATCTACCACTTTCCTCTTTGGCCCCATAATCTCCTTGATCAGAAAATGTGGGACACAGCTTAGTTACATGATGTTACAATACAAGTTCTCATATGTCCTGAGTCTTAATTGACCTTGGATGGCTAGGGCCAAAATGTTGGCTTTCATTGTGGCCTTCCTTTTTCTCTAATTTTTGGTCTGCAAACTTAGGTTGTTAACCCTCCAGAAGAGAAGCTTATTGTTATTGCCATATAACCTAGACTGTTGAGCTTAACCTCACTGTCTGAATATCAAACATCTTAGGCATAAGGAGTCACATGGGGAGAAAACATTCTCTCAGGCTTTTACAGAGAGCAAATTGGTCAAGCATTGGCCATGACTCATCCGCACGGCTGACACTGACAAAGTTTCTACAAACTGCTGTACAGGATTTCAGGGTAAATCCTGAGGGCATTTGACTGATTTGGGCCAATAAAAAAGTTACATTTCTTGTTATATAAGCCTTGCTTTATCTTGTTCTTAACCATCCAGCAGAAAAGTATAAAAATGAGGTATAAAAAGTAAAACCATATTAATATGCTGAGCTGTGAAAGGCTCAAGTCAACAATTTCTGAAATTGCCAGTCCTACAGATAACCCACTACTATTATGGACTACTGGACTATATTGGATTATTGTGCTGAATTCACACACCTACAATATTTAAATGGCAATAGAATACCCATGTCTGACAAAACTAAATTTAAAAAAGAGGATATAATTGAAGGACCATTTTGTATCTATATACAAAAGAGTTACGATAGATATACAGCTACTTTCTCTTAATTGAATGAGAAGAAAGATTTGTACTAATAGTGTTTGGACAGGATATCATGTGTGTATTTTGTACTATGAATAACCACTATGAAGAGAACAATATGCAATGTATTAGTTATTGAAACTGTCCTACTAATCGGTTTTGAAACCTTCTCATTGCTATTTGTTTCTCAATAAAATTAATAAAAAAATAAAGTAGTTAATAAATTAAAAAAACATCTTAGACATAACATGAAACAGGTATCTTTCATAAAGTATAAAGCCAACATTTATTACTTTGCCTCATTTATATCAAAATGTTACATAGTTAAACTTATTTTTAATGTAATATTTGCTTTCCTGATAGATTAAATCTCTATTATTTATATACTTACCAATAGGTGTCGAGAATATTGTTTAAAAGTTTGTCAGTATAATTGCACAAGTTAGGTCCGGGGAGATAGCTCAGTAGAATAAGCACTTGCCTGGCAAGAACAAGGTCCTGAGTTCAATCCTCTGTACTGCAAAAAAAAATTGTACAAATGTAGTTACTTTGGAAAGGGAAATATAGGTTAACTATAGTATCTAGATAACAGGGATTATGGAAAGGAATGAAGGATATATTCATCGGGAATTTTTTTTATTATTAAGCAAGAATTTGTATTTAATGTTTTCATCATAAATCCAAACATATATTATTTAATTTATAATCGTTGAATTTTAAAAAACTAACTATAGCACTAGTTTTTTAAGCGAGACCATAAAAATTCATGAATTCTATTCTGTTTGATTTTTGAAAGTGTGGATTGAATAGTCTTTTTCCTGATAAATTTATGTAGCAAATCTACTGAATGTTTAAAGACACATTAGATGGAAGCTTGCTTGTAAAGTGATTCTGATTATCCCTCACCATAGATTCTGTTTATGCAAAAAAAATCCTTAAATGTAAAATGCTTCCTGTGTTTTCAAAAATCACTGAAGATTCCTTCCAAAAGTGGAACTGAAAAATGAAATTTAAATAAACAGTTTACCTTATTCTACTAACCAAATGTTTTGGTCTTGCCGAAGTTCACTCCCTTGAAAATACTGAATCACAGCATTGTGGCATTTTAAAATTGTATCCAATACAGTTAGCAATAAAAGTCCATGTAACAGATATCATTGCAACTTTGGTCATGGTTTCTAATGGTATCTGGCTGTTGGAAGTTATCAAACAGTAACAAGTAGAGAGCAAAGCTGGCCAAATTTAGGTTCTGAGTATAAAAAGCTACAGACCTAACACATTAGTTGTTGATTATTATACATGACAATCTTAAAAGTTGTCATTTTTAGCTATTTCTACTGAAAATATTATGTAAAATATATTTAACTAAATGTGAATCTTTAGATTTTCCATTAAAGTTTCTAATCGATTTTTATACTTAAGTTTCCTTTTTCAATAATTGTATTATTAAAACCAATAAGCATGCAGACTTGTAGGTTATTAGTTTTGAAGCTTATGTACACTTTAGTCATTCTTGATTTAATTCATGAGCTCAAATATAATGACTTAGAACTGACTCAATAAGGCTTTTTAAATTTTTCAAAATTATTTTAGTATTTTCAATGAATCATAGCATGCATTACAAAAGCATGCAAATAAGACTATAAGTATGTTAATTTTCAGAATGTGAGCACACCTATGGAACCACTACTCTCAAACATAACCTCAAAGTTCTCTGCAAGTCACTACTACCATAAAGCAAAAATAAATTATCCTCACTTTTGTTTTTTTTTTAATTTGACAGAACCGGGGATTGAACTCAGGCCCCTGTGCTTGCCAGGGAAGCGCTTATTCCACTGAGCCATCTCCCCGGCCCCCTATCCTCACTTTTAAAAGCAAAAACTGAAGATTCTTTGCTTATAGTTCATTATTATTATCAAGATAAAGTTGCATAACTTAAAATTTTGTAGTTTAAAATATACAATTCATTGAGTCTTAGTATAGACACAGGTTGTTTTTGTTTGTTTATTTGTTTTTTCTTTATTTTATTTTTTCTTTTTTTGAACAGAGGATTGAACTCAGGATCCTGCAATTGCCAGGCAAGCACTTATTCTACTGAGCTATCTCCCCGACCCCCTATACACAGTTTTTTCAAAAATTAAATTTATTGATACATTTTAAATATACATAATCATAGGAAATTTGTACTTTTCCATGATATATCTTGATTCATTTTTTCTCAGTCCTCTCCCTTCAACATGTTTTTTTCTTTTTTGTATTTGGGACAGCTTCTACAGGGTCTACAGAGTCTCTCAATGTAGATTGGATTCCTAGTGATTCTCCTGTTTTCAGCCTCCCAAGGGCTGGGATTACAGGTGCACACCACCACACTCAGTCTCAATTCCCTTCTCAGCGCCCCACGAGCAGGGCCAGCACAGCACACTGGGGATCAACCCCGGTTGCTGCTCCCCTCAACACTTCTTACTTTCTCCTCTTTATTTACAAAAAAGAAATTGTTTACATTTTTCCTTTATACCTTTTGTTTTCCCTTCCTTCTTTCCCCTTTCCCCTGTCTAGTTCTCCCTCCCATTTATTTTCTTCTCATTTCATAATATCTATTATAAATTTTGGTCCTTATTTACACTTTTTGTCAAAATGGAGAAAAAACTTAATATTTGCACGTGTGTCTGATTTGTTTCACTTAAGAGTATGGTCTCAAGGTGCATCCATTTACCTAGAAATGTTTCAAGTTTGTACTTCTTTGTGACTGGATAGTACTCCACTTTATATAAAAATCACATCTTTATTCATTGGATGTTGGACCTTTAAGCTGTTTTGAAGATTGAAGTATTACAAATTGTGCTACTGTAAACATGGTTGTGTATATACTGATGTACTATGATGATTTGAATTCTTTTTGGAAGATACTAAGGAGGGAAACAACTGGATGAAATGGAACCTGTAGTTTTAATTTTTTATTTTAAATGTTAATATTTTAATTTTGAATTTAAGCGGCAAGCTATACATGTAAAATGATTTATTTATAGTAGTGATACAGGGCCGGCCAAATAGTTCAGCAGATTAAAGTGCCTACAAGCAGACGCAGGGTCCAGGGGTTTGATTCTCAGGCCTGCTATGCCAGCCCTTGCCCCGTGGGGCATGGTGTGAAGGCAATTGAGACTGGGTGTGGTGGTGTGCACCTGTAATCCCAGCTCTTGGGAGGCTGTAAACAGATGGATAACTATGAATCTAATCTTGTAATGGGACCCTGAACACTCTTTAGACCCTTCCCTAAAATATAAATAAATAAATGTAGTAGTATAATATCCTTTACATAAGTTTAGATATAAAGTTAATATAAAGTCTTAAAAATATGGAATACACTTTCTGTCCCTCTCTCTCTCGCTGCCTTGGGAAAATTCCACACCTCCCATCCAGCCCAAGCTCAGGCCGGGCAAGTGTGAGGGTGAGCTCCTGTGCTCCCCTGCATTGGTTGGATCTTCCCGGATCAAGCTTAAGCCATTCCCTAAGTGAGTCCTTCCGCCGCATTCTTAAGAATCTGTCCTGTTCTCTCATTCTCTTGGGAAAACTCCCTCCTCCCATCCAGCACAAGCTCAGGCCCAGCAAATGTGGGGATGAGCTCCTGCACACCCTGCACTAGTTGGATCACCCTGGATCAAGCCTAGGCCAGCCCCTGACATGAGGGCCTCTGGAGTCCACATCCCCAAGGCTGCTGAGTGAGTGAGAATTTCTGCAACACTCTCTGGACACACATACCCAGCCCACCCCAGGCCCTGTGAGTGTGTGGGAGAGCTTCCAGCTTTCCTGTGCAAACAGGACCTCTGGGGACTGAAACACAAGCACACCACGTGTGTCTTGTCCTCAGGACTCCTCCACCCCTCCAGAGCCCTGGCCCCCAAACCCTCCAAGTGAGTGAAAACTTCTATGATGCTCTCTGATCCTCAGATCCAGGCCAAGCCCAGGCCCAGATAGTGTGTGGGAGAGCTTCTTCACTCCCCTGCTCCCCCTGGGACAGGGGCACAACAGAGGGGCACACCAGATTGACTGTTGAGCCAGAGGGGCACAACAGGTTCAATTCCAAGGACTGTAGCAGGAAGGATTTGAATGCAACAGCTAGACCCAAGGCAGTCATAACTGCATAAATTCAAACTTAATAGATCTACACCCAAATTTCAGTAGGTGCTAAGATTATACCTGTACCAAAGCTCTCCACCAAAGGTCAGAGGTCAGTGCTACAAGAAATGACAAAGAGAAGGAGCAAAGTGCAATCTCAGGCCTTGAGTCCTCCCAGAACAAGTGCAGAGGACACTAGTTCAGCTGAAATACATGAATTAATAGCATCAGAAGTAAAGAAACAGAGAAAGGTATAGAAGAAGTCAGAGGTCAGAGCAGAATTAATTTCTTGAACAGAAAAAGAAATTGCTCAAATCGTAGCAACTGAAGCAAAGAATCAAATATAGAAACATATGGAGAAAACCTAATGCCCACCCAGAACAAGTGCAGAGGACACTAGCTCAGCTGAAATGTATGAATTAATAGTGTCACAAGTAAA
>NW_004524787.1:1450211-1461940 GCF_000260255.1 Octodon degus | reverse complement strand
AAATCTCTAAATTCATACCATCTGAAGTAAAAAATCAAATAAAGAAACATATGGATGAAACCAAATCTGAAAAAAACAATGCAGTAAAAGTATTAATAACTGTTTCTAAAGAACGCATTGATAAAAAAAGTAGAGGTGCTTAGAAAAATTATGGATTCCTTGAATGAACAATGCAGGAAAGAAATAGATTACACGAAGCAGAGTCAAAGAGATACAGAGGAATTTAAAATCTCAATCACAAGCTTGCAAAACCATTTGAGTGAAAGTGAAGACAGAGTTTCAGACCTTGAAGATGCTGGTGCAGGTAGTGAAAGGGTAAGAAAGGACCTCTTAAAAATAACTAGTATGCAGGAAAAAATAATTCATTACTTGCAAGATGATGCAAAGATGAACAATGTGAGACTAATAAGCATCATTGAGAAAGAAGGAGTTGATACAAATGATATAAAAAGAATATGGGCAGAGGTAATAACAGAAAATTTCCCAAATATGAGGAAACAATTTGACATTCAGGTAACTAAAGCATACAGAACACCAAATAACTTCAACTCAATTAAAAACACACTGAGATATATAATAGTCCAGATCCCAGAAATCCAGCATAAGAATAATATGCTGAAAACTTCTAGAGAAAAGAAGCAGATCACATTCAAAGGAAAACCCATCAGATTTATGGTCGATTTCTCTTCACAAAGCATGAAGGCAAGAAGAGCATGGAGCAGAATGCTTCAAGTCCTCTATGAAAATGAGACTAGCCCAGAATGCTGTTCCCTGCAAAACTCTCTTTAAAGTTTAATGAAGAAGTGAAATACTTCCATGACAAAGAACAACTAAAGAATTTCATGATGACAAGGCCAATCCCATACAGACCACTGAAAGATGTTCTAGAGGGGGAAAATGATCAGAATTACACCAACAACAAAAGAAAGAACCCACTAAATAAGGCAAAAAAAAAATAAACACAGGGAAAAAAGGAATAAACAACAGCAGGTAAGTAACTTGTCCATCAGAAGTCAACACATTTCAATTATACCATCAATGTATAATGGATTTAATTCACCAATTAAGAGAAGCAGACTGGCACAGTGGATTCAGAAAGAAAATCCAGCAATATGCTGTATTCAACAAATGCACTTAACTCATAAAGAAATTCATAGGCTGAAAGCCAAAGATGGAAAACACTCCAGCACCTCAGAAAAAAACAGGGATAGCAATCTTGTTCCCAGACAGTCTCAACTTCAAACCGAGAATAATCAAACAAAATAAAGAAGGATGCTATATACTGGTTAGGGGAAAAATTCAAGAGGAAGAGGTAACACTCATAAATATGTATGCACTAAACTTGGGAGCTGACAAAGAACAACGAAGGAAGACAAATTTTAATGGACATGCATAATCTAATATCCAATACCAAAATCTTAAAAGAAGACCTTAACACCCCCTTATCCCAAAAAAGATAGTTCAACCAGAACAAAGAAGTAGCAGAACTGAACCAAAGCTTGGAACAAATTGACTTGGTGGACATGCACAGAGTGTTCCACCCAAACACAGCTGAATACACATTTTTTCAGCTGCACATGAGTCATTTTCTAAAATCAACCACATACTAGTCCACAGGTCATGCTTAAGTATATGCAGGAAAACAGAAATTCTCTCATGCATATTATCTGACCACAGTGCAATGAAACTGGAAATAAATGACAAAAGAAACCAGAAAACCGCCCTAAATACATGGAAATTGAACAGCACCTTACTCAGCAATCAATGGGTCACAGATGAAAGTAAACAAGAAATTCAAAAATATCTACAATTCAATGTAAATTCTACCACAACTTATCAGATTTTATGGGATGCAATCAAGGCAGTTCTCAGAGGAAAATTCATAGACGTGAACTCACAGATTAGGAAAACAGAACCAGAATAAATAAACACCCTAATACTGCATCATCAACATCTAGAAAAGGAAGATCAAACAAAACCCAGAGCACAAAGACAGAAAGAAATCATAAAGATTGGAGCACAAAGTAATTCAATTGACGTGAAGAAAACAGTTAAAATAATTAAAGAACCAAAAAGCTAGTTCTTGAAAGATTAAATAAAATCGATAAGTCCTTAGCTAACCTCATCAAAAAGAGGGAAGAAAAAATTCAAATACAAGCAATAGGGAATCAAAAGGGTGTAGTCATCACAGACCCATTGTAAATTTAGAAGATTATCAATAGCTTCTTCTTCTTCTTCTTCTTTTTTTTTCCGGAACCGGGGATTGAACTCAGGCCCTTGCGCTTGCCAGGGAAGTGCTTATTCTACTGAGCCATCCTCCTGGCCCCCAATCAATAGCTTCTTTGTAAAACTTTATGCTCACAGAATAGAAGACACAGAGGAAATGGACAGGTTCCTCGAATGGTACAAATTACCAAAACTGAATCAAGAAGATATAACAACTCTCAATAACCCAGTAACAGACAATGAAAAACAAAATGTAATAAAAAGCCTGCTGAAAAAGAAATGTCCAGGCCCAGATGGATTCACAACTGAATTCTACAAGAAATTTACAAAAGATATAATTCCTACACATCTCAAATTCTTCCATGAAATTTAAAATGAAACAGTTCTCCTGTAATCATTCCTGAAGGCAAGCATAATGCTGATATCAAAACCAGGGAAAGACACAACAAAAAAAAGAGAACTACAGGCCAGTCTCCCTCATAAAAATAGATACAAACAACCTCAATAAAATCTTAACAAATATAATACAACAAATCATCAATAAGATTACACAACATGACCAGGTAGGATTCATCCCAGGGATGCAAGGATGGTTCAATATTCGATAATCTATAAATGTAATACACTATACGAATAGTATATAATCTAAAAACCACATGATCATCTCAATTGATGCAGAAAAAGCTTTTGATAAAGTCCAACATTCACTCAGGTTCAAAGTCCTAAAGAAAATTGGACTAGAAGGCCTCTACTTCAATTTCATAAAAGCCAACTATGACAATGGCTAATATAACTCTAAATGGGGAAAAACTGAAATCTATTACTCTCAGATCTGGGAAAAGACAAGGATGAACTCTATCACCTTTCCTATTCATTATAGTTCTGGAAACATTAACTAGAGCCATTAGACTAGAGGGAGAAATAAAAGGAATAAGAATTAGTAAGGAAGAAGCTAAATTATCATTATTTGCAGATGACATGATACTTTACTTGGAAGACCCAAAATACACCACCAAGAAGCTACTAGAATTGATACACAAATTCAGTAGTATAGCAGGATACAAGGTCAATACCCAAAGGTCAATAGCATTCATCCACATAGATAACAAGCACAGTGAGATGGAAATTATAGAAACAATACCTTTTACAATAACACCGAGGAAAATGAAATACCTTGGAATTAATCTAACCAAAGTAGTGAAAGATCTTTTCATGAAAAATTAAAGTGCTCTGAAAAAACAGATCATGGAGGACTTCAGAAAATGAAAGGATATTCCCTGCTCATGGCTAGGAAAAATGAACATTTTGAAGATGGCTATACCACCAAAATTGTTGTACAGATTTCATGTAATCCCTATCAAACTACCACCAACATACCTCCCAGACCTAGGCAGAGAGTTCATGAACAAACATCAGTTCGCATGGTTAACACTTGAAAGAATTAACAACTGGGAAATGCTCTTATAGAGAACTTTTTGCATGTCAAAAGAAGTTACCAGTTAAACAGAAGACCCAATGCTATTATGGTCTACTGGACTCTTTTAGAATATTTTGCTGAGTTTACACACTTATAATATTCAATAACGGAACTTCGAAAAAATAGGGTATACAGATGAGTGTCCATTTTGTATCTGTGTATTCAAAGTGGTTAGGATAGATATATAGTTGCATTCTCTTAATGAATAGAATGATTTGTTCTAATGGTGTTTGTAAATAGGATCTCAAGTCCACATCTTGTACAGCAATTAACCACTAAGAAGAATATATGCAGTGTGTTATTTGCTGAAACTGTACTTCTGATTTGATTTGAAACTGTCTCATTGTTTATCAATAAAATTTTGAAAAAAAAAGTTACCAACAAAGCGAAAAGGCAACCCACAAATTTGGAAAAAATCTGAACTAGTAAGCACTCAAACAAAGGTTTGCTCTCTAGAATTTATAAAGAACTAAAAAAAAAAAAAAATTAGGGCCCCTAAATTTAAAGGCCCAATCCAGAAATGGGCATCTGAGATGAAAACACATTTCTGGAAGGACGAAATTAGAAAAGTGAATAAATAGAAGAAAAAATGCTCCACATCACCAGCCATCTGTGAAATGCAAATTAAAACACTGAGATACAATCTCACCCAAGAGAGAATGACTATCCTAAATAAATCAACAAACAAGTATTGGAGAGGCTGTGGGGAAAAGGAAACCCTTCTCCACTGCTGGTGGGAATGTAGACTGGTGCAAGCACTATGGAAATCAGTGTGGAGGCTCCTTAAAAAACCAGGACTGGAAATACCATTCAAGCCAGCTATCCTCCTACTGGGAATTTTCCCTGTGGAACTGAAAACATCATGTTATAGTGATATATGTGTACCTGTGTTTTTAGCAGCACAATTTATGATTGTCAAATCTTGGGAAAAAACAAGATGCCTGTCACATGAGTAACGGTTAAAAAATATGTGGTATTTTTATACAATGGAGTATTAGTCAGCTATAAACAATGATAAAGCTGAAGCCTTCATATGTAAGAGGATGCCACTTGAAGATATATTACAGGTGAAATAAACCAGACCCACATGTGTAAATACCATATAGTCTCCCTAGTATAAGTACTCTAAAGAAGAAATACAAATAGCAAAATATAACACAATTAAAAGGAAAGCTAGAACTTGAGGATTAGATAACGAGGAGAGGGCAATGGGAAAAGCTGGGAAACATGACAGGAGCAAAGCTATACATTTATATGCACAGGATGGGTAAGGCAAAGATCCTGAGAAACATCAGCAGGTTTTTGATACTAGAAGTTAATTAGTAGTATTCTTACCCTGACAAACTATACATGCTGATACCTGTGAACCAAGCAATTGCACTGAAGATAGCAATGTGTAATAGAAGGGTCACACTTGAAATGTCTGTCTTTCTGGTGTTATAAATATGTACTTCTTTTCATGACATACCAATTATTACCATACTATGTCTCAAGTAAATGTTTGTTTTTTTTAAATAGAGTGTAATGATTGAAAAAAAGACACAAGAAAAAATGTCACAGGATTGTCCTGCTACAATGCTGTGTATGGTTAGATTTCTAAATTTCTGTGCAAAAATATGTAAGTGTTTATTCCTATTTTTTTAACTTATTTTTTCTTCATATTCTTTAGGAACTTAAAGTTTGACATTTCAATACATGGTGGAAAATACCTGTTTCATGTTACACCTAAGAAGTTTGATATTTAGACAGATAGTAGGGTAAACCAAACTGCATATGTTGCAGGGTAATAATAAGCTTCTCTTCTAGAGGGTTAAGCACCTAAATTTGAAGATCACAAATTAGAGAAGTTGAAGGGCTTCAAGGTCAGCCAACATTTTGGCTCTAGCCTTTCAAGGTCAGTGAAGACTCAGGACGTAGTAGAACCTATACTGAAACATCATGTAACTCAGTTGTGCTCCAAATTTTCTGATCAAGATTATGGAGCCACAGAACAACGTGATCAATGATGTAGAGTGTGCCTAAGGAGAGTCACATGGAGAGAAAACATTCTCTTAGGCTTTCACAGAAAGCAAATTGGTCAAGCAATGGCAGTGACATATCCACATGACTGACACTGACAAATCTACAAAGTGTGGTACAGGGTTATAGGATAAATCCTGAGGGTACTTTACTGATCTTATCAGGTACAAAAGTTACATTTCTTGCTATATAGGTCTTGCTTTATGTTGGTCTTAACCATCCAGCAGAAAATTATAAAAACAAGG
Organism: Octodon degus; assembly: GCF_000260255.1. NCBI lineage: Eukaryota > Metazoa > Chordata > Mammalia > Rodentia > Octodontidae > Octodon > Octodon degus. The sequence continues at coordinate 1,455,973 of NW_004524787.1, read as the reverse complement.
TATATAAAATAAAGGCATTTTAGTATGCTGAGCTGTAAAAGGCTCAAGTCAACAACTTCTGCGGATAACCCACTATTATTGTGGACTGCTGGACTGTGTTGGATTGTTCTGCTGAATTCATACACCTATAGTATTTAGATGCCAATGGAATACCCATCTCTGACAGGGCTAAAAAATAAAAGAGGATACAAAGGAAGGACTGTTTTGTATTTGTATATACAGAATAGTTAGGATAGATATACAGCTACTTTTGCTTAATTCAATGAGAAGAAAGATTTGTACTAATAGTGTTTGGACAGGATATCCTGTCTGCTTCTTGTACTGTGGATGACCACTAAGCAGATAACAATGTACAATGTATTAATTAATTAACTAATTAATTAATGAAACTGTCCTATTAATCAGTTTTGAAACTGTCTCATTGTTATTTGTTTCTCAATAAAATAAGTAAAATAAAGTATGGAATCCAATTAGTACAAAAAATCTTAAATAATTGCCCTTTGAAAATCACTCTAGGGGGCCGGGGAGATGGCTCTGTGGAATAAGCGCTTCCCTGGCAAGCACAAGGGCCTGAGTTCAATTCCTAGTCCCGAAAAAAAAGAAAGAAAAAAGAAAATCACTCGAATAAATGGCTATAGTCATTAATTTGATTGGGATTTACTGTAATTTTAATGTTTGGAGGTTTCTCTGCCTTGATTTCCACAGTAGTTGCACCAATTTACACTCCCAACAACAGTGGAGAAGGGTTCCTTTTGCCCCACAGCTTCACCAGCATTTGTTATTGGTAGATTTCATCACAGCAGTCTTTTTTTTCCTGGTGTGAGATAAAATCTCAGTGAGAATCAGTGTAACAGATTACAATACCCTGAAACAATTTCAGACACAGTCTGTCAAACACATTAACTTCAACATAGGGAATAATATATTCACTGGAAGAAATATAGCCTGTTTAATAAATGGTGCTGGAAAAATTGGCTTTGCACATGCAGAAGATGAAAACTACACTTATGTTTCTCACCATGCACTAAATTAAAATTAAAATAAATCAATGAGTTCATTGCAGTGGCTATACCTGATCATGTGGTGGAACATCCTTTGGAAATGCCTTTTGGGTTGAGTTTGGAATGGTTCAGATGCACCATCTGAAAGAGTAAAATGTCTTAGGAATGTCTTAGACTGTTTTGTAAGGGAGAGTCTAGTCAGAGGTCAGAAAGCCAAAAAGCTGATGGAAAGCGCCTACTAGTAAAGATTGGGCCTGGGAGGATTTTGCTGGCAAGAAGGACCACCTTAGATGATATGTGTTATGATTTGTCAAAAAGATTATTTGCATTTTGACCATGTCCAGAGACTTCACTTGAGTCTAAGATTAAGGGCAGCAGACTTATCTTGTAGAAAAAATTTCAAGGCAGCTGAATTTTGAGGTGGTGGCTTGGCTACTGTTGGGGGCTCTGAGCCATATTCATATTAAGAATCAAAAGGAAAGAGCCCAGCAGAATGATTTAAAATTTTGTGAATTTGTCCCCAAGGAAAGCTCAAGCAAAGCTGTGGACTGCAAAGGTAGAGAAGAGAAGATCTCCTGAGGGTGTCACAAGAGGCAACAAGTCTCCCCCATTTGACATCTCAAAATTGCAAAAGTGAAAGACTTTACTTTGAAAAGAAAGCCCCAGGGCTCCATGTTCTGGAAAGTCAGGGACCTACATAAAATTTTCCTCAGAATTTGATTAGAGTGCTCAGCATTCAAGGCACTCAATCTCTACAGCCAAGAGAAAGGAAAGTCTGGCTACTGCTCCATCTATCAGAAGAATTGAACATCATTCACATCCCAGTGGCTTTACGCATATGCGGAATGAAAGAGTTGTGAAGCTAAGAAGGCTTTCACTGATTTCAGAAGCTTGGGATGCCAGATGGTGTACCACTTAGAGGGCAGTGTGTGAAGCTGTGAGGGTGAAACAAAGGGAGCAGTGGAGACCCCACAATTTTGGAGAAGCCAGAGATGTGGATGGTCTGAGGAAAGCTGTAAGAAAGAGAAGAGTGGTCCCAAGTGAGAAGCCATGAGAGCTATAATCACTGGAAGTGCCATAGGGGTAGAACCACTCAAGCCCTTTGGAGTTCACATTTTACCACAGACTACTTCAGATGCTGCATGTTTGACTACATGACATAATGCTTGCACTGCTTGCACTGCTTTGGTCTCATTCTTTGTATCTCCTCTTTTGTAACTTTTGGAATAGAAATGTCTGTCATGTGCCATTGAATATTGAGAATGTTTAGCATTCTTTACATTTGTATAAGGGCTCACATCTTAGAGTTTGTTTTAAATCTCAGAGGAGACAAGACTATGACTTTTCAGCAATGCTATTAGGACTTTTGCAATTCTTAGAGAAGGACAAAATGCTCTTTGTATAAAGGCATATGCATTACTCTTTGGAGGATCATTTACATAACGTTATGGTTTGTGTCTGGATGTCCCCCCAGGGAGGCTGCCTATTAGCTCAGTTGTTTAAGTGCCTGCTTAAGCAAAGCAGTTAGGCTCAGGATGCTGTGGTTCAATCACCAGATCCTCATGCCTTACCAGACCTGCCTTTAAGGCATCCTGAGTCAGCAAAATAATCCTTCTGGATGTCCCCCAAAAATCTCGTGTAGTCATAAGGTGAAGGCATTTTGGGGACAGCTTAATATAGAGTTTATGATTCCTTCATTATTTAATTTTAGGATTGGGGATGTGAGTTCTACACCTGCCCAAGTACTGTTAGCCTGTTTGCTATTGTTGTTTTTGGTATATTCTGTCACCATGAACTATTGACCCACTGCCATGCCACTATGGCCTTGGTGCCAGCTGATTATGGACTGAAACCTCTGCAAGCTGTAATCTAAATAAAGCTCTCTTCCTTCAGTTTTATGCCTGCATAAGACAAGCAATCCAAAAAAAATACTTCTGCAATACCTGGAAAGAACTACTTATTTACCATTGATTTTCTTAAATTCCTAATTTCATATAAATGCAGCTGTAGTTATTATACATGAGTTTGTTTTGAAAGGGGCTGGACATTCAATATTCATTAATAGATGTTTCAGCACTTCCTTCATTTATGACTGAGTTGTATTTTATTAGATAGGTTTACCACATTTTATATATCTACTCAGTCAACTACTAATGTATATTTGAGTTTTTTTATTATAAGGACTAATTCTATCAAAATTCTATATAAATATATTTAAACCACGCATCAGATTTACTTATTTCTAAAGTTTATTACTTTAAGCTTGCCCTGTTTTTGCATTTAGCTGTTGTTCAACATTTTGTTTGTTAGCTTAAGCCTTGCCTCTGCATGTAGACTAGGTTTCTATTACCATTGTACAGAGTTCAAGTACGTACCTCTATTATAATAATTTTCAGTTCTGTTTATGGACATTGTTACCAATTAGTGACAATTTGTTAATTACATGTTATAAACATTCAAATAGGCAGTTTTAGTAAGAACTTAAATATATTTGTATGATTATGTACCAAGTTGATGAGCTACTGGTCGTTATCCAAGATAATTGTACTGATCTACAATGTCATTGGCAGTTATAAAATTTCTACTTCTTTGATAACCTTCATCAGCATTTGTTCATAGTGTGCTTTTTCTTTTAACCATGGAATTCAAGATATTTATTGGAAATTTGTGATATTTTATTTTATTTTATTTTATTTTTTGTGGAACTGGGGAATAAACTCAGGTCCTTGCGCTTGCCAGGCCAAGTGCTTATTCCACTGAGCTATCTCCCCGGCCCCGAAATTTGTGATATTTTAAATTTACTATTCTCAGTTAAGATCAGGAAATGATGAATAGAAGATTATACAAGAGATCTTGAGGTTTGTAAAATACTATTTTTGTTTGTATTTTAGGGAAGGGTCTACAGGGTGTTCAGGGTCTCACTACTAGATTGGATTCATAATGATCCAGCCTCCCAAGAGCTGGCATTACAGTCACACACCACCACACACAGTCTCAATTGTCATCTCAGCTCACCCCGGGGGTGGGGCCAGCACGGCAGGCCCAGGGATCTAACATCTGTCCCCTGCACCTGCTTGCGGGTGCTTTAATCCACTGAGCTATTTGGTTGGCCCTTGTAAAATACTTTAACACTTTTTATTTTTAATACTACATATATGTCATAGATGTACTATTAATATAACCACACAGCATTCATCATGGGAAATTTGTACATATACATAATAAATTTTCATTCTCTTTTCCACTTTAATTAAAACTATCTTTTAGTGAATTTTTGAGATGTTTCTGCATTTGAGGAAAACAATGCCAAACAAATGAATATTAATATATTTTTGAGCAGTAATAAAGCATAGTTGACAACACTGTATACATGTAAGTAAGTTGTAGTGTTTTGCTTTATTTTGAAATGATTAATAAAATAATGTTACTTAACATATCAATCACCTCATATATTTATCAGGTTTTTGTTTTGTTTTGTTTTGTTTTTGTGGAACCAGGAATTGAGCTCAGGCCCTTGCGCTTGCCAAGGAAGCACTTACTCCACTGAGCCATCTCCATGGCCCCTATTTATCAGTTTTGTAGTTACTATTTTTAAGAATGAGAACATTTAGGACCAGAGAGATAGCTCAGTAGAGTAAGCACTTGCCTGGCAAGTACAAGGTTCTGAGATCTATTCTCTTAGCAAATTTCAAGTTCATGAATAAAATACAGCATGATTTACTTCAGTCACTAGATTGAACATTGTAAATGTATTCATCTTACAATAGAATGTTTTAAACATTTATGCAGCACAGAATTTGCCCATAAATGTCTTTCCACATACCAACTATTCATAGTCCAAATCTCCTAAATATACAATAAAATAGAAATAAGATGAAGTCACTAATTTTGTCATAAATATGAAACATGTGTAGGGAGTGCTGTACATTTCACACTAAAGTTTCAAAATAGTTTCATTATACATTTACTTCCTAAATAAATAAATACAAGAAAGGACATAATTCTTTGACATCAGTGGTTAGGTTAAAGGGTATAGAAAAAATGAGTTATGAAATTGACTGTATTGATTAAATTAATTTAATTTAATTATGTTCATTTCTGGAAAGCATATTTTGGTTTTGGATATCAATACTGCTATCAATCAAATTTTTAATCATACAATGCTCTAAAAGCCCAATGATAAAAAAATTTTTTAAAAAGCCCAATGATAGGATTCAAATGCCAATTTATCAAAAATAGTGTGATCTTAAAAAATATTTTATGATTTTATTTTATTAATAAATATTTATGGAAAATAATTATTACATTCATTGGCAGGTTTCCATGCATATAAATTACACATATGGTTTCTCTTTTTCATTCTCCTTTACTCCCTTCTCCATCTGTCCCTTGGTTCTCTTCTTTTGCAGAAGATCTACCTTGCTGTTTCCTATATACTATATTTTGTTTTATAATTTTTTGTTTTTGGTGGAACCAGGGATTGAATTCAGGCCTTTACGCTTGCCAGGGAAGCACTCCTTCCACTGAGCCATCTCCCTGGCCCTGCTTTATATTTTTTTATAATTTGGATTTCTTATAAAATAAACCATGAGGGGCTGGAGAGATGGCTCAGTGCTCTAAAGCACCTACTTTGAACAAGCTTGGCAAAGCACAGGGACCGCGGTTCAATCCTCCAGCACCACATGCCAGCCAGCCGCGCCCCCTGGTGGGCTGAGCTGGCCACACAGCTCAGTGGTCTAAAGCACCTACTTGGAACAAACT
>NW_004524787.1:1434853-1443201 GCF_000260255.1 Octodon degus | reverse complement strand
AATTCAGCAAAGTAATCCAATATAGTCCAGTACTCTATAATAGTAGTGGGTTATCCACATGACTGGCAATGTCAAAAGTTGTTGACTTGAGACTTTTACAGCTCACTTTCATATCTCACAGAAAGGGAATCTCTACCAAACTACATCTAGCTCCCTCTTTTTTTCCATTAAAGCAGGTTTGCTAGCCACTCTAGTATTGGAATCCCTAACTTATCTTGGGTTTTGCAAGATAGCGCTTTCATAAACAAATTTTTGTCAGCTTTGAGGCTTTTTTTCTTCAGGTAAACACATTAATGGAGGTTAGGATGTCCCAGGGATGTAACCTTGAGGTATCAGAACTTTAGTAATGTTTAAGTCTTTAGAGATCACAGGTCAGTCTTTAGTTGAGATATTTACTTCAATTAGTTTTCTATTGCTTCTATAACAATTTGCCATAAAATTGAGAGCTTAGTCAATTCATTGCAATACAGTTACTATCCTGACGGCCTAAGGTAAAAAAAAATTCAGGACACAAAGATAAAAGTTTAGGAACACCACACTAGATCTAGACATAAGGCTGAGCACGATCCTTTACTCTTCCAGCTTCTAGAGCTGCATTCCTTGCATTATTGGACTCATGGCCTCTCCCTTCCTCTCCTAAGCTATCAATGTAGCAATTTCTTCACCATCACATTGTCTAATGCCCCAGCACTCAAATATCCTCTGTCTTTTATTTATTTATTTTTTAAATTAATTTTATTGGGAAAGAAATAGCAATGAGACAATTTCAAAATAGGTTAGTAGGACAGTTACAATAATTAATACAGCCGGTGAGTGTGTGGAAGAGTTTCCGGCTACCCTGTGCAGGTGGGACCTGCCGTCCCAGCCCAGGGGAAGAGTGGGTGAGATCCTTTTCCACTCCCCTGGAACACCTCCCACCACTCTGCAGCACCTCACCCACCTCACCTGCCCAGTAGAAATTTCTGCAGCTTTCCAGGAATACCCAGATTCAGTCCTAGCCCAGGTCTGGTGAGTGTGTGGGAGAGCTTCTGGCTACCCTGCACCAGTGGAACCTATCGGTCCCAGCACAGGTGAAGCTTGGGTGAGACCCTCTTCCACCCCCTTGGAACACCACCACTCCATAGCAGGCCCCCACCCCACCCACCGAGTAGGAATTTCTGCCACATTATGGGAACCCCCTGATCCAGTCCTACCTCAGGGAAAGTGAGTGTGTGGGAGAGGTGCCTATTCCCCTGACTCCACCTTGTCCACTCCAGACTCAGTTCAGGTCTGGCATACAGGCCTGAGATGGCACTGGCAGCTGCAATCCCTGCAGAGAGTGTAGGGGATAGAACCACCCAGCTAGTCCAGGAGCAGAACATGTTGCCAGAGGGGCACAACAGGATCACCTTCAAGGGCAGCAGCAGGAAGAAGCTGAACACAGCAGCTAAACCCAAGCCAGGCACAGCTGGATAAATCCAAACTTTGTAGAACTGCACCTGAACTTCAGTACATGCTAAGGTTCAGAACCCAAGCTCACCCATAACAAGTGCAGAGGACACTAACACAGAAAACATTGGGAATCACATAGCTGAAATCAATGGCTTCTGAAGTAAAGAAACATCTGCAGAAAGGCATAGAGATTGGAAGTGAAAAAGAAATAACTAAATTAATAATATCTGCAGTAAAGTATCAAATGAAGAAACATATGAAGGAAACCCAATGCCCGCACAGAACAAGAGCAGAGGACATTAGTTCAGCTCAAATGTATAAATTAATAGCATCAATATTAAATAAGCAACAGCAGAAAGTCATAGAGGAACTCAGAGCAGAATTCTTTTCTACTAACTCAGCTCTAATGTACGAATTAATAGCCTCGATAGTAAATAAGCAACAGCAGAAAGTTATAGAGGAACTGAGAGTGGAATTTTCTGAAATAAAAATGAATTCACAGAACTCATAGCATCTGAACTAAAAAATTAACTACTGAAACATAGGGAGGAATCCCAATCTGAGTAAAACATTGCAGTAAAAGAATTTATAACTGCTCCTAAAGAAGACATGGATAAAAAAATAGAGGAGATTGGAAAAATGACAGATTCTTCAATGAGCAATACAGGAAAGAAATAGATCACATGAAGCACAGTCAAAGAGATATAGAAGAAAGTAATTTTTCAATCACAAGCTTGCAAAACCATTTAAGTGAAAGTGAAGACAGTTTCAGATCTTGAAGACGCTGGTGCACCTAGAGAAAAAGTAAGAAAGGATGTCTTACACCCAGTCCTAGCCCAGGTATGGTGAGTGTGTGTGAGAGCTGCCTGCTACACTGTGCCGGTGGGACCAGTCCCAGCCCAGGTGCAGCATGGGCCGGACCCTCTCCCACCCACTTGGGCCACCGCGGACAACTCCTCACCACCTCCCCTACCCCGCCTGCCTAGTAGGAATTTCTGATACTTTCCGGGAACCCCCAGAACCAATCCTAGCCCAGGTCCCGTGAGTGTGTGGGAGAGCTTCCTCTTCCCAAAATCTCACCTTGCCCCCTCCAGGAACAGCTCAGGCCTGGCATACACTCCTGGGGTGTAGCCCTGCAGCTGCAATCACTGTAGAGAGTGTAGAGGATAGATCCACCCAGCTAGTCCAGAAGAACATCTTACCACAGGGGCACAACAGGTTCACCCTCAAGGACAGTAGCGGGAAGGAGTTGAGCACAGCCGCCAGATGCAAGCCAGACCCAGCTGGATAAGTCCAAACTTTGTAGAGCTGCACCTGAACTTCAGTACATGCAAAGGTTATAACTACAGCAAAGATCTACAACAAAGGGCAGAAGACAGTGCTACACAAAAGGACGAGAAGGAACCAAATGAAACCTCAGAACCCAACCCCACCCATAACAAGTGCAGAGGACACTAACACAGAAAAAATTGGAAATCACACAGCTGAAAGCAGTGAATCAACAGCTTCTGAAATAAAGAAACAGCTGCAAAAAGATATAGAGGACATCAGATTGGAAATAAAAAGAGAAATCCCTGAATTAATAACATCTGCACTAAAGAATCAAATGCAGAAACATATGGAAGAAACCCAGTGCCCACCAATAACAAGTGCACCAAGATGTCCATCGCCTGAGGAATGGATGAAGTGATGTGGTACTTTTATACAATGGAGTATTACCTCAGCTATATAGAATGATAAACTCAAAGCCTTTATATTTAAATGGATGCCAATTGAAGATATATTCATTAGAGAAATAAATCAGACACACATGTGCAAATATCATATAGCTTCCCTAGTATAAGTACTCAAAAGAAGAAATGCAAATAGAAAGGTATAATACAACTAGAAAGAAAGTAATAACTTCAGGACTAGACAAAGAAAAGGGAGCAAGGAGAAGAGTTAGGAAACATGACAGGATCAAGCCATACAGTTGTATGTAGAAGATGGGTAAGGCAGTGATCCTGAGAATCTTCAGAAAGTTTTTGAATCTAGCAGTTATTTGGAATGATTCTCATCCTTACTTACTATATATACTGACACCTGTGAACTAAGGAACTGCAGTGAAGATGGCAATTTGTAATAGTAGTTTCATGCTTGGAGTGCCTATCATTCTGGTCTTCTGAATATGGGCTGCTTGTCATGACATGCCAGTTGCTGCCGTACTGTCTCTTGGGTATATGATTGTTCAAAGAAAAGGAGGTGGTGAGTGAAGTCAGGAGACAGGAAAAGGAAGGTTGTGGGATTGTCCGTCTCCAAGGTTGCATATGGTTAGATTTCTGGGCTTATTTGTAAACATGAGAATAATATAATTTTTAATGTCATTTCAAAAATGTATTTTAAATTTTTAAATATTTTTTAATCATATTCTGTAGGGACTTAAAATTCAACATATCAACACTTGATGAAAAATACCTGTTTCATCTTATGCCTAAGATGTTTGATATTCAGAAAGATAGTGAGGTTAAGCTTAACAACCTAGGCTGTATGTTAATAACAATAAGCTTCTCTTCAGGAGGGTTTATAACCTAAGTTTGCAGACCAAAATTAGAGAAAATGGAGTTCCCCAGAGAAAGCCAACATTTTGGCCCTAGTCTTCCAAGGTCAATTAAGACTCAGGACATATGAGAACTTGTACTGTAATGTCATATAACTCAGTATTGTCCCAAATTTTCTGATCAAGGAAATTATGGGTCCAAAGTGGAAAGTGATCGATGATGTAGAGTGTGCCTAAGGAGAGTCACATGGAGAGAAAACCCTCTCTCAGGCTTTCACAGAGAACACACTGGCCAAGCAATGGCCATAACTCATCCACATGGCTGACACTGACAAAGGATCTGCAATCTGAGGTACAGGTTCTGAGTATAAATCCTGAGCAGATTTGTCTGACCTCATCAGATCCAAAAGCTACAACTCTTGTTGCATAGGTCTTGCTTTATTTTGCTCTTAACAATACAGCAGAAAAGTATAATATTGAAGAATAAAAAGTAAAGCCATGGTGTTATTTTGAGGTGTAGGAGACTCAGGTCAACAATTTCTGACCCTGCCAGTCAAGTGGTAGACCCAATACTATTATGGACTACTGGACTCTTTTAGAATATTTTGCTGAGTTAGCACATCTATTATACTCAAATGATGGAGTTAAACAAAAAGGGGGATACAGATGAATGTCCATTTTATATCTGTGTATTCAAATTGTTAGGATAGATATATATTTACATTCTCTTAATGAATATTGGGACTTGTTCTAATAGTGTTTGTATATAGGATACTATTGTCTGCATCTTGTACAGCAAATACCCACTAGGAAAAGCATATGCAATGTGTTAATTATTATAACTGTCATACCAATTTTATTTGAAACTCTCTCATTGCCCTTTATCTCTCAATAAAATTATGGTAAACAAAAGATATTCACATATGTGAAAGAAAACAGACCCATATGTGTAAATACTGTATTGTCTCCCTAGTGTAAGAACTCAAATGAATAAATAAAAATGAAAAGTAAAAAAAATAAAGTAAATAAAAGAATAAGCACTTGCCAGAGAAGTGCAAATCTTGAATTCAATTCCCTTTTCTGCAATCAAAGAAAAATAGTTCATGAATTTAGTTAGTAAATAAAATATGGTTTTACATGCAAATTATTTTCCAGTCTGACTGTTGGTAAATTATTTTGGTAAAATGTTTTTAATTTGCCAGTAATGCATGCTTTTAGAACATGTTTCTATATATTTAATTTTAAAGGTAAATTTAAACATAACACTGAAACACGATTTAAATCTGGTTAGAAGAACAATTACAATATTTGATATGTTTCTTACAGCTGTTTTCATAGTAGTTATTCACAGCACAAGAGTCAGGCACAATATCATGTCCAAATCATATTAGCACAAAATTTTCTTTTCAATGAACTAAATGAAACTAGCTGTATAACAATTTTAACTACTTTGCATATACATATATTGTTTCTTTTTCCATTGCTTTCACTCTCCTTTCTCTCTTGACAGTTTTTCTTCTTTTTTGAATAGTATTTCCCAAATTCACATCTACTGAACATTCTGCTCTTATTTACTCATTTTGTTTTTCACACTAGTGAGACAATATGACATTTCCACACATGTGTCTGATTTATTTTACTGATGAGTATGGTGTCAAGTTGCATCCATTTCACTACAAAAGTTTGCACTTTATCCTTCTTTATAGCAGGGTAGTACTCAATTGTAACCCCCTACACACACACACACACACACACACACACACACACACATTATTCTATTCTCCACTCCTTGGTGGACATGTAGTTCTTACAAATTATGCTGCTACAAACATGGGCACACATATATCACTGTGGTATGTTTTCATTCTTTTTGGAACACATACAGGAAAGGGATAGCTGGTTCAAATGGTGCCTCTAATCCTAGTTTCATTTCATTTGGTTTTGTTTTTAAATGAATCTCCCCACCGATTTCCACAGTGGTTGCACAAGTCTACAGTCTTACCAACCATGGAAAAGGGTTCTTTTGCCCCCTAAAATGCGTCCAGCACTTGCTTTAAGTTAATTTTTATAATAGCCATTTTTATTTCTTTTATTTTTTTCTCTTTTCTACTTGCTCTGGCTAATGTTTACAGAACTCTATTGAATAGGAGTGGTGATAATTTACATCGTTGTCTTATTTCTGATTTTAGAGTGAAAGCTTTCATTTTTTAAATGTTTACTATGATGTTACCTATTAGTTTGTCCTAAGTGACTTTTATAATATTAAGGCAAAGATTAACTATTCCAATTTTCTCTAGGTTTTTTTTTTTTTACAATTAATGGGTGTTGAACTTTGTCAAGTGTTTGTTTTCTTCATCTACTGAGATGATGTCATTTTTGTCTTTAGTTCTTTAATATTGTTTATTGCATTTATTGATTTGCATATGGTGAACTATCCGTGCACTTCTGGGATAATTCCTACTTCATCATGATGTATAATCATCTTGATGATTCAGTGCATTGTGTTTGCTAGTCAACACTCTTTACGAAATTTGGCTTGTAATTTTCCTTCTTGGTTTCGTTCTTCTTTGGTTTTGAAATAAGGTTAATACTTGCTTCCAGCAATGATTTTGGAAGAATTGTTTCCCCTTATATTTATCTAAAGAGTTTAAGCATTAGATACATTAGTTCTTCTGTAAACTTTCTGTAGAATTCAACATTGAATTCTTTGGGCTTTTCTTTGTCAGCAAATTTTATTTACATTTTCAATTTCTTTGGCTGATATTGATTTATTTATAATTTTTATATCTTCTTAATTTAATTTTAGCAATTTGATTATGTCTAGAAATCTGTCCATTTCTCCTGTATTTTCCACTTCATTGGAATATGGATTATCATAGTATTACTGACCTGGATTTCTGTGGAAAATGTTGTGATTTTCCCCCTTTTTATTCCTGAAAGCTTGAATTTGCATTTTTATTTCCTCTTTTGGATGAGCTTGGCTAATTTTTTTAATCAATTTTATTTGCTCTTTCAAAGAACCAACTTTTCATTTCATTTTTCTTTGTAGTTTTTTAGTCTCTGTTGCACGAATTTGTGTTCTTTATAATTTCTTCCCTCATTCAAGGTTTGCGTTTGATTTTTCCTCACTTTCCAGATTTTAAAGTTCAATATTAGATTGTTTATTTGACCTCATTCTGTTGTTTTTATATGTGAGTTTGTCACTATAAATTTCCCTTGTAGGATTGCTTTCATTAAATCCCAGAAGTTCTGGTATGTATTATCAGCGTTATCATTTGATCATGTACACTGTTTAATTTCATTTTGCATTTCCTTTGTGACCCATTGGTTGTTCATAAGGGTGCTTTTTAATTTCCATGTGTTAATGTAGTTTTTATCATTTCCTTTGTCATTGATTTCCAGTTTCATTGTGATATATTCAGGTGATATGTATGGGATATTTTCAGTTCCTTTACATTTACTTAAACATGTTTTGTCAGGGAATATTTGATCTATTTAAGACTATGTCCCATGTGCAGCTGAGAAGAATATATATTCTGATGTTCTAGGGTGTAACGCTCTGTAGAGAGCTACTAAGTACACTTGTTCATAGGGTTGCTTTAATTGTATTATTTGATGATTTTTCCTCTGTCCATTTGTGAGAGTTAGGTATTAAGGTTCCCCATTACAATTGTGTTATTTCTTATTTCATTTTTCATGTTTCTTGAAATTTATTTTATATACTTTGTTAAAACTTTGGTGCATATTTAGGATTGTTATCTCTTCTTTAAGGAGTTGGCTTTGAATGAGTATATAGTGACATTTTTGTCTCTTTTGATCAGTTTCAGCTTAAAGTTTGCATCGTCTGTTAACAGAGCACTAGCTCTTCTTTTTCTGGGTTACTGTGGCATGAAGAATTATTTTCCTCCTTTGAGCTTTAGTCTATAAATTTCTTTTCAGGTTCATTGTTTTCCTTGAATGCAGTGCATTTTTTCTATCTTGTTTCTTGATCAATTCTTCCAGTCCATGTATTTTTATTGGTGAATTCATACCATTTATGTTAATGATTGTAACTGGTATGTATTGACTTTTCTTTTACATGATTGCTTTCCCACCACCTGCAATGTTCTTCATTGTTCTGCTCTATTTAATTGTTTGCCCTGCCTGGTGCCTTCTTTCTCTTGGTGTTCTTGTGTTTGTGGTCTTATGTACATTTTCTAACATGTGATTCAGATCACTATGTAGAACTGATTTGGTGGTTGTAAATTCCTTAGCTGTTCTCTAGGGTGAAGAACATAATCTTAAAATCTTTATCTTGGGGCTGGGGGGGATGGCTCAGTGGAATAAGCGCTTCCCTGGAAGCGCAAGGGCCTGAGTTCAATCCCCAGTTCCACAAAATATA
>NW_004524787.1:1432483-1434753 GCF_000260255.1 Octodon degus | reverse complement strand
AAAAAAATAAAATAAGCCATGAAATATCTAAGCATGTGTACCTGATTTATTTCACTTAACATAGTCTCAAAATGCATCAATTTGTCCACAAATGACTCTAGTTTGTCCTTGTTTATGGCACAATAATACCTCATTGTGAGTTTATAGTACATTTTCTTCATTCATCTACTGATAGAAATATAAGTCACTTTCAAGATTTAGCTATTATGAGTTACACTGCTATAAATGTATATCACTGTAATGTGATGTCTTTAACTGTCAGGAAGTATTGAAAAGTTAAAAGGAATTTATAGTTTCAGTTTTTTAAGGAATATCGATACTTATTGCCATTGTGGATACCGGAGTTTACGTTCTCATCAGCAATACAGAAGGTCACATGCCACGCTGACCCACCCCTCACCCAGGAGCGCTGAGCCCATGAAAGAGTCTGGACGTGGTGGCGTATACCTATAATCCCGGAACTGGGGAGGCTGAAAACAGGAGGATCACAATGAGTCAGAGCTGCAAAGTGAGACCCTGTACCAAATACACAAAATGAAACAAACAAACAAATAAAACAATGTAGAAGGTTTCCCTTTTCACATAGTCTCAACAGCCAAGCCTCTTTTTCCATGTGTAGACTTGAAAATTAAATCTGTCTTTATGGTGTTAAAGCTAAATTTTTTGGCACTTCATATCTATTAAAAATCTTGGATTATTCAGCAGTTGCTAATGTATTTCTTCTATCCACTACACCTCAAGAAAAACCTTTTCATTAAAATTCACTAGAACTTTAAATACTTTGTTCTGAAATTACAATTCTGAAAATTACAATCTGGTACAGCTTGAACATCAAAAATACAAAATGAGCAGTTTCAAAATCATAAACCTTTAAGCACTACACAGGTTGAAAATCCCACTCTAAAACCATTTCATGCACAATTACTGCATAAGATTACCTTAAGGTTACATAATGTATATAAGGCAAAGAAAAACCTGGTGTTTATGATTTAAATCCAATCACCAAAGAACTTCATGTATATGCAAAAACTGTGAATTCCAAAACATTTGAAATCCCACACATTACAGGTAAGAGATGCTCAGTGCCTTCCTTTAGAAAAATGGACAAATGGAGAATGGAATGTGTAACTCTTCGTTGTCAAGTCGCAACCATACTATATCCTCTCATCCTACTTTCACAACAGTGTCAGGAAACAGAAATAACTGAAATGGATAGTTTTCTACATGAGCTCTGTTTGCACACAAAGGCATATGCCTGTAATCCCTGTACTTGGAGATTAAAGCAGGAGAACCACCATGAATTGGAGGCCAGCTGGAACTACACAAGCAGGCTCAGGGCCAGCCTGCACTACACAGTGAGGACTCTGCCTCAAAAGCACCACACAACAAAACACCAAAACCAAGCTGTGGCAGGTTCTTTTAATGAAAGATTCTTCTTGGTTTATTTTTAACTGGTCTGTTCTGGCATGCTTCTAATCATAGCAGAATCACCTGGATCAATGATTGCCAGTGTGCACACTCCGTAGTATTTTCCATATGCTGTGCCCAGTTTGATATTATTGCCGCTGTACTGGTGGACACCAGTTTTGGCCAACACAGCATAATACTCTATCTCAGATTTCCTCAAGGCTGGGCAGTTGTTGGGAAAGATGACCAGTTTGGCTTTGACTTGTCTGATCAACTTCAACATCTGCTTGTACCCCAGAACGTATTTTCCAGATTTCATAAAAAATTGGAGGGTAGAGATGATGGACTCCAGAGATTTTTTTGTCTTCTTTGTGGCCACCATCTTCCTGCCTTAGGTGCACATGGCCCTCAACCAGAAGCAGCTGCAAAGATGGCTGGAGAGAAAGAAAGTCAAAAACTAAATTGTATAACAGATGAAAACTGCAACAATGTACAAAAGTAAAGGAAAGCCTAGAATTTAGAAAGACTTTAGAATTTAGAATTAATTTTTCAAAGCATAATTTTAGAGAGCAAAAAATGATAGTGGAATTATCAGATTTAACATAAATAAGATAAAATGCTAGATTGAATTGGAATCAAAATTTAAAAAATCTTATAATTCTGATTGTGGGGAAAATACTCAAATGCTCAGATAACAATTAAAAGATATAACCTTTGATTTTTTTTTCTTAAACATTTATTTTTATTTTTTCTACAGTTTTATTGATAAACACATAGCAATGAGACAGTTTCAAATCAAATCGGAAGTACAGTTTCAACAAATAATACACTGCATATATTCTTCTTAGTGGTTAATTGCTGTA
>NW_004524787.1:1422855-1430825 GCF_000260255.1 Octodon degus | reverse complement strand
TAGATAGATAGATAGATAGATATAGATATAGATATAGATATAGATATAGATATAGATATAGATATATATCTTTATCTCCCAGGACCTTCCTGTTAAAGGAATTCTTAATTAAGTCTGTAGTTTTGCAAGAAATTAAATATGGTTTTGGCAATAGTAGATAATAAAAATGGTTGTGTTGGAAAATTGGCCATACATTTTAAACCTACCAAAATTTTTACCCTCTAAAATGTATTCCATTCTCACTAATGAGTTTAGAAGGAACTCCTAAGAAGTGTATTATATTTCCCAATGAGATTACTGGAATTTTTCCGATCATATTGGCTGTGACTCTGAAACACAGAAATGCTTCAATCTGGCTGGGGAGATAGCTCAGTAGAATAAGCACTTACCTGCAAGGATAGGATCCTGAGTTCAATCCCCAGTACCTCAAAAAAAGAAAAAAGTAAGTATAAAGGGTAGGGGAGATGGCTCAGTAGAATAAGCACTAGCCTGGCAAGCGCAAGGGCCTGAGTTCAATCCCCAGTTCTGAGAAAGAAAGAAAGAAAGAAAGAAAGAAAGAAAGAAAGAAAGAAAGAGAAAAGAAAAAGAAATGCTTCAATCCAATGAGAAAATATGAAAATCATTAATAAAACATATTTCAACACTTGAAGTTATCACTGGAAAAAGTACAATTTCTATACCTCAAATAATACCATAGGCATAAGAAATCATTCAACAATCTATTAAATGAATTTTCATATTTCTGTTTGAAACAAATAGTGCAACAATAATATGCCTTTTGCATAATTATAAAAGATGTTCCTTAATACTATTATTTTCCCTATTTATTATTTTACCAAGGCTTTGATGTGATAATCCATGTTGTAAGAAATGTAACTGAATTTTTGGAGGGAGAATTACTCTGTAATTTGGTCCATACCATAAGACAGTTTCATAAGAGGAAATTCCTCCTCTACTCATCTGTATTTCAATTCCTTTTCAGAGGCTTTGTCTTTTATCTTTTAAAAAATATTATGAATGGGGCATATTTATACAAGAGCAGTTTAAGAAATTTGTTACTGTTATCTGATATGATTTTCGAACTGCATTCTTAATTGCAGCTTCTGCAAAAAGATTGCCTTTGCTTTCAATACTGTTCAGAATTATTTATAATAGCAAATTATTTAGGCCTTGAATTGTGTCTAAACCTTTTTAACTGTTGGCTGCTGATTGTCATGAAGAGATCAAGAAATTGCATTGTTTCCAGATCATTTCTAAGTGACAGGATATTTCAAATGCATATATAATGTCTATTGATATTAATTAGCTTACCATCTGACAATTTTCAGTTCCAGTTAAAGTAACTAGCCCAGCTTATAGCCTTAAGTTAAAGCAATCAGCTTGGGTTACTGGCCTTATTTTACATCTGTGAGAGAGTATTTTGATAAGGGGACAAGTTCTTATTATGAGTTATATTTTCCAGAGTCATTTAAAAATATGATAGATCTCTAAAGAGACATCAACATTATCCATAGACATTTCTGGTAATTCATGTCTGAGAGTGATGAGTTGGTCATTCAAAGCAACACAGTTATGAGTCATTGTTATGACTTGTATCTAGAGGTCCCTGGGCATATCAATCAACCTAAGGGTGAGTAGCCTGGATAAATATAAGGACAGAAAGAGGGCTGTTGTTGTCTGTGATTGTGGCTACTGCTTTCTATGTTGCTGCTTTGATGCCTTCTGCCTGCAATGAACTGTTTCCCTCTGTAATGCCTCGCTACTATTCCACCTTACTTTGAAACCAGACTATGGACTGAAACCTCTACAATCCATAAGCCAAAATAACCTTTCCACTTATAACTTTGGGTGTTGGGTAGTTTTCCTCAAAAACAATAAAAGTATCTAAAACAGTCATCTTGTTTGGATTACATTGGTAAGAGTGGCTTAGTCAAATTTCTTTCAGTGTAATGTAGTAGGAAGACAAGAGGATAAAAAGAACTGTCCTCCCACTGACAGAGTAATGTTGTATAGATATATTTAGAGACAGCCATGATTTTTACATGTTGAGGAATGTAGTTATAAGAGAAACCACGGTTACCTCTTGAAATGTCTTTGGATGATGAGCTGTTACTAATAAAGGCAAGACTTTGGCTACAAAAACTAAATAATAACTGTAATTTCTTATAGGCCAAGCACTCTCTTTGTATTTTTGAGTAAGGAACAAGTTATTTCACTTATTTTTGTGTAGAAACAAGAAGAAAAGAAAACTTACTATTAGTTGTCCTTTTCCTATGCATTTAACAAGACCTTATGTCAGTTTTTGTACATGTTTACAAAAAATAATGATTATGTTCATTGAGGGTAGATGATAAACTACATAAAACAGTTGTCCCCTTCCCCTCATCCTCATATACTCTCAATTGCTTGGTTCTTTTCCCATTACAAAAGAAATCATCAACAAAGTAAAGAGAAAACCCACAAATTAGGTAAAATTTATAGCAGACTGTCCCTCTGACAAAGCACTCCTATTTAGACCATGTAAAGAATTAAAAAAAAATGAGGTCTCCAAAATTCAAAGACTGAATCCAAAAATGGGCATCTGAGATGAATATACCCTTCAAAAGTGAAGATACAAATGGCAAATAAATATGTGAAAAAGAGATGCAAACTAAAAAAAATTCTTAGATTGAATCTGACACCAGAAAGAATGACTATCACCAGGAATTCAACCAATAACAAATGCTGGAGAGGCTGTGGGGAAAAGGGAATCCTCCACTGTTGATGGCAGTACAGGCTGGTATAACTATTATGGAAATCAGTATGGAGATTTTTCAAAAATCTAGAATTGGAGGGCCCATTCAAGCCAGCTGTTCCCCTCCAAAATGTTTTTTTCCAAAAGAACTAAAATCATCATACCACAGTGATATATGTGCACCCATGCATATAGCAGCACAATTTGTCATAGCTTAATCTTGGAAACAACTACAAGGTGCATCAACTGAGAAATGGATAAAAAGATGTGATAGTTTTACACAATGAAGCATTATTCAATTGTACAAAAGACAAATCTGTGACTTTTATCATTAAATGGATGCAACTATAAACCTTACTCTTAAATAAAATAAATTAGACCCACATGTGCAAACATCACATTGTCTTGCTAGTGTGACAACTGAAAAGAGTAAATAAAAATGAAAGGTACAATAGATAATGTGAAAGGGAAAGAATTTGTTCTTTACGTGGGAAGTAAACACTGGTATGAGAAAAAGGACAAAAGTAAGAAAGGAAAAGATATATTGATGCATGTGTATGTGGGATGATTTCTGCTGGTCTTTTGAAAGAAGTTAATGTGTAAATTTTTTCTTTTTATTCTTTTATCTCTTTTTAATTTCTTATAACTTTTGTTGTTGCTGTTTTGTTTTAAGCTAGTTTTGTACATTTGTATCTCATGTACTAAATAACTAATGTGATCATAGCCATGCAACACAGCAACCATTGATGAATTCCTATTACGTTGTTTAGTGAAATATTGTATCATTTCTAATGTCTTTCCCTTTTTATTCCTTGTATTATCTAAAAAATGAAAAACAGAAATTCCCCTACTTGTTAGGGGAAATCTTCAGGAATAAGAGATAACAACCATAATTATGTATGAACCAAATATTGCAGGATGTAACTATATAAGACAAATTTAAATGGTCATGAAAAATCAAATAATCAATAATAAAATTTTAATGGGGAAACTTCACCCATTGTCACAACAAGATAGATGAACTAGACTATGTCACAAAAAGATAGATCAACTAGAAAAAAAAATTAGCAATGAGGTAGCAGAACTGAAACAAACCTGTGAACAAATGTCCTTAGTAAATATTTACAAAGGGTTCCACCTAACAACATTGGAATACATATTCATTTCAGGTTCCTGTGAGACATTATGTAAATTAGACCACATATTAGTCCATAGGATGTGCTTGAGTAAATGCAAGGGAAGTGAAATTATCTCATGCATTTTGTCTGGATATAGTATAATGGAATTGGAAATTAATGACAAAAGAAACTGCAAATTTCCATAAACACATGGAAATTTAGCAACACCTCCTAAAAATCCAATTACTCACAAATGAAATTAAAGAAGAAATGAAATAATATATGCCATCAAAGGAAAATTCAAACACAGTGGAATTTGTAGGACTTAATGGTAGCACTCATCAGAGGGAAATTTATAGTAGTGAAATCTCACATCAGGAAAACAGAAGGCAAACAAACACATAGCCTGCTACTGATCCTGAAGCTTTCACAAACAAAAGAGCAAGACAAGCACAAAGCCCAAAGAAGGGAGGAAATTATGAAGATCAGAGCAGAAATTAATGCAATTCAATCAAAGAAAACAATACAAAGTTAATGAATCAAAGAGCTAATTCATTAAAAGATTAAATACAATTGATAACCCCCTTGATATACTTATTGGAAAAGGACAAAAGTTTAAAACTCATACACTAAGGAATGAAAGGATAAGATTACTACATCACCTGTAGAAATTCAGAAGATTGGTACTTATTTTTAAAATCTTTCCTGTCATAGGATGTAAACATAGAAGACATTGAGAAATTCCTAGACATGTACGAATTATCAAAACTTAATCAAGAGGATGTAAAAGTTCTGAGTAACCTAATATTTGTTAATGAAATTGAAAAAATAATTAAAAACATACCAAAAAGGAAAACCCCAGAACTTGATTGATTCAAAATTTCTTCTACAAATTTAAAGATGATTTACTTCTAATACCCTGTAAACTCTTACATGAAATTGAAAAGGATGTAATTTTCCCCAATTCATTTGTGGAAGCAAGTATTGCACTGATACCAAAACCAGAGGAAGACTCAACCAAAAAATAGAAGTACAGGCCAATCTCCATAATGAACTTAGACGCAAAACATCCTCAATAAAATACTAGCAGATAGAATGCAGCAAATTATCAAGAAGATTATGCATGATAACCAAGTGGGTTTTATTCCAGGAATTCAGAGTTGGTTCACAATAAACAGATCAAAAAAGTATATTAAATCTTATCAACAAAGACAAAAACAAATGTAATATGATCATTTCAGTGCAGAAAAAGCATTTGATAAAGTGAAACACTTATTCATAATAAAACTGCTACAGAATATCAGAATACATGGTCTTTATTTCAACCTGATAAAAGCCATGTATGACAAGGCAACAGTTAACATTATAAGAAATAGAAAAAAAACTGAAAGATTTCACTCAAAAATCAGGAACAAGACAAAGTTGTATACTGTCATCATTCCTATTAAACACAGTTTTGGAAATTTTAGCCAAAGCAATTAAACAAGAGAGAAATTTAAAGACTAAGGATAGGAAAAGGAGTTAAACTATCATTATTCTAGATAACATTATATTCTACATAGCAGAGCTCAAACATTCAGCAAAAGACACTTAGAGTTCACTAAATTCAACTGAATAGCGAGAGACGATTTTAATACACAAAAATCATTAGCACTTCTATAAAACACAGGACCATATTAAGAGAGAAATAAGAGAAACAATACCCCTAAAATTGTTTCGAAAAAACAAAATACTTAGGAATAAATCTAACATAGGAAGTAAAGGATATACATTTTCAAATTTACAATACTGTGATAAAGGAGATCCAAGAGTATGTCAGAAAATGAAAAGATGTCTCTTGATCATGAACTGGAAGAATCAACATAGCAAAAGTCTCCATACTCTCAAAAGTTTATAGAGATTTAATGCAAACCCAATCAAAGTACTGTTAACATAGATCACAGAACTAGAGAAAACATTTCTAAAAGTCATGTCAAACTAAAAGAGACCTAGAATAATAAAGGCAAACCTGGCCAACAAAGGCAAGGCAGGAAGCATCACAATCCTTGACCTTAATTTATAATACAAAGCTAGTATGATAAAATGAGCATGGTATTGGCAAAAACACAGATCTGAGGATCAATGGAACATAGTAGAAGATGCAGACACAACTATAAACACACAGTCACCTTATCCTTGACACAGAGGCCAAACATTTCCCCTGCAAGAAAGGTAGCCTCTGTAATAAACGGTGCCAGAAAATTTCACTTTCTACTTCCCAAAGAATAAAACTAAGTTCAGGAGTAGGAATTTCTGCCACGTTCCGGGAACCCATAGACCCAGTCCTAGCCCAGGTCTGGTGAGTGTGTGGGAGAGCTTCTGGCTACCCTGCACCACTGGGACCTATAACTGATCCCAGCCCAGGCACAACGTGGGTGAGACCCTCTTCCACCCCCTTGGGATGACCCCCACCACTCCACAACACTTCCCCCACCCCACCTGCCAAGTAGGAATTTCTGCAGCTTTCTGGGAACCCTCAGACCCAGTCCTAGCCCAAGTCTGGTGAGTGGTTGGGAGAGCTTCCACTTCCCCCTACTCCACCCTGTCAACTCCAGGCTCAGCTCAGGCCTGGCATACAGGCCTGGAGTGTAACCCTGCAGCTGCAATCCCTGCAGAGAGTGTAGAGGATAGAACCACCCAGCTAGTCCAGGAGCTGAACATCTTGTCAGAGGGGCACAACAGGTTCACCCTCAAGGGCAGCAACAGGAAGGAGCTGAGCACAGCAGGCAGACCCAAGCCAGGCACAGCTGGATAAATCCAAACTTTGTAGATCTGCTCCTGAACTTCAGTACTTGCTAAGGTTATAACTACAACGAAGATCTACAACAAAGGTCAGAAGACAGTGCTACACAAAATGATGAGAAGGAACACAATGCAACCTCAGAATGCAAGCCCAACCATAACAAGTGCAGAGGACACTAACACAGAAAACATTGGGAATCGCACAGCTGAAAGCAATGATTCAACGGCTTCTGAAATAAAACAACAGCTGCAGAAAAGTATAGAGGAATTCAGATTGGAAATAAAAAAAGAAATCCCTGAATTAATAACATCTGCAGTAAAGAATCGAATGCAGAAATATATGGAGGAAACCAAATGGCCACCCAGAACAAGTGAGCAGAACACTAGTTCAGCTGAAATGCACTAATTAACAGCATCGATAGTAAATAAGCAACAGCAGAAAGATATAGATGAACTCAGAGCGCAATTCTTTTCTGAGATAGAAAAAGAATTCTCAGAACTCATAGCATTTGAAGTAAAGAAGCAACTACAGAAACATAGGGAGGAAACCCAATCTGAAAAAAAAAACACTGCAGTAAAAGAATTTATAACTGCTCCTAAAGAAGACATGGATAAAAAAATAGAGGAGATTAGAAAAATGATGGATTCTTTGAATGAGCAATTCAGGAAAGAAATAGATCTCATGAAGCAGAGTCAAAGAGATATAGAGGAAATTAGAACCTCAATCACAAGCTTGCAAAACCGTTTAAGTGAAAATGAAGACAGAATTTCAGATTTTGAAGATGATGGTGTGGATAGTGAAAAGGTAAGAAAGGATCTCTTAAAAACAACGAGGATGCAGGAAAGAAAAATCCATCACCTGCAAGATAATGCAAAGATGACAATGTGGAGTGTGTGGGTGAACTTCCTGTCCACAAACACTATTAGAACAAATCCTCTTATTCATTGAATTAATAGAATGTAGCTGTATATCTATCCTAACTATTTCGAATATACAGATACAAAATGGTCATTCAGTTATGGAAATCAGTATGGAGACTCCTTTAAAAAGTTGGTCTGGAAATCCCCTTTAAGCCAGCTATTCCTCTACTGGGAGTTTTTCCAGAGGATCTGAAAATGTCATATCATAGTGATATATGTGTGCCTATGTTTATAGCTGTACAATTTGTGATAGCCAAATCTTGGAAACAACCAAGATGCCCATCACCTGAGGAATGATTGAAAAAGATGTGGTATTTTTACACAATGGAGTATTATTCAGCTATTAAGAATGATATACTCGTAGCCTTTATATTGAAGTGGATTCCACTTGAACGTATACTCATAAGTGAAGTAAA
>NW_004524787.1:1418898-1421735 GCF_000260255.1 Octodon degus | reverse complement strand
TCAGACCCAAAAGCTACAACTCTTGTTGCATAGGTCCTGCCTTACCTTGGTCTTAACCATCCAGCAGAGAAGTATAAAAATGAAATAGAAGAAGTAAAGCCATGCTATTATGTTGAGCTATAGCGGACTCAGGTCAACAATTTCTGACATTGCCATTAAGTGGAAGACTCAATACTATTATGGCCTACTGGACTCTTTTAAAATATTTTCCTGAGTTTACACACCCATAATATTCAAATTACAGAACTTAACAAAAAAAGGCTATACAGATGAATGCCCATTTTGTGTCTGTATATTCAATGTGGTTAGGATAGATATATAGTTACATTCTCTTAATGAATAGAGTGATTTGTTCTAATGATGTTTGTAAATAGTATATCATGTCTGCATCTTGTACAGCAATTAACCACTAGGAATAATGTATTCAATGTGTGAATTATTGAAACTGTCCTACCAATTTGATTTGAAACTCATTGCTATTTTTTTATCAATAATATAATGGGAAAAATGTAACTTCATATCTATCACAATACAATAAACTAAGATCTAAATGGTTCAAAGATCTAAATAGTAAAACAGAAACCCTAAATATACTGGAACAGAAAGAAAGTAGAAATGTAATGATATAAGGGTAAGCAGAGACTTCATGAACAAAACCCATTATGTATGGAAAACACTTCAAAGAATCAACATCTAGGATCTCTTCTTATTGAAAAGCTTTAGTATTTCGAAAGACATCACCAACAAATTGAGAAGACAACTCATAGAGTGGGATTTTTACTTTACAGTCCTTCAGACAAAGGAGGTATATGTAGAACATGTAAAGAATTGAAAGAAATCATGCACCCAAAATTCATAGACCCAATCCAAAAATGGGTATCTGAAATGGACACACTTTTCTCAAATGAAAAAAGTATGCACAGGAAATAAATATATAAAAAATGTTCAACATCTTTGGGTAATCACAAGATGCAAACTGAAACAACATTAAGATTTCATCTCACCCTAGAAAGAATGGCTGTCATCAAAAATATCAACCAATAACAAATGCTGGATGGATTCCTTGGAAAAAGGCACACTTTTCCACTGTTGGTAGGAATAATGATTGATGCAGCCACTTTGGAAACCTTTGTGTAGATTTCTTAAAGAACTAAGATTAGAGGTGTCATTCATCCCATTTATTGTGCTTTTGGGTATTTTCGCAGAAAAACAGAAAATATTTTACCACAGTGATATATGTGCACCCATGTTTATAGGGGCACAATATTTTATAGCTAAATCTTGGAAACATCCCAAATGCCCACCAACTGAGGAATAGATTAAAAATACAGATATGCATATTGTCTTCTTAGTGTGAAAACTTGGAAGAGAAAAATGGAATCTGAAGTGTACAACAGATATGGGAAAAGGGAATGAACTTATTCAAAAAGAAAGAGTTAGTGATTTGTAAGGGACTGGAGAGGAAGTGGAGGAAAGAGATTTTTCTATGTATGTAAGGAGGATGGTTTGGAAAACTGTACTGTGCATTGCTCCTGTTCTAGGGAAAGAAGCAGTTAATGCTTTACTTTGTCTCATCTCTTTATTTCAATTGTTTGTACTTTTTCTCTGCTTCATTTTTTATACTTTCATTTTTCTTTCTTCTTCCAATTTTATATGCACATATCTGGTAATATGCATAACTGGTTGGAAGACAACTCTATGCTTTTTTTTTTTTTGGTACTGTGGGTTGAACTCAGGACCCTGTGCTTGCAAGGAAGGTGCTTATGCCACTGAGCTATATCCCCAACCCGAAGACAACACTATGTATTAAGACAAATACATAGTGAAATTCATATTACTTTTTAAAGTGAAATTCTGTATCATTTGTAATTTTTGTTTTAATTCTAATTTGTATTATTTAAAAATATAGAGTGAATTTAAAAAATACAAATGTGGTATTTTTATACAATGCAGTGCTACTCAGCTGTAAAGAAAAATAAACTTGAGACCTTTATAAGGAATTGGATGCAACCTGAGATCATACTCAGAAGTGAAATATATAAATGTAAGCCTTTGCCCTGTCATATTTCCTAGCTTTTCTTCTTCCCGTCTCCTCATTGTTTAATCCTTAAGTTCTCACTTTGCTTTTAATTATATTATACCTTTCTATTTTTATTTCTTCTTTTGAGGTCTTACATTAGGGAGAATATATGATATTTACACATGTGGGTTTGCATTATGTCACTTAACCATTCAGCAGAAAAGTATAAAAACGAGGCATAAAAAGTAAAGCCATATTAATATGCTGAGCTGTAAAAGGCTCAAGTCAACAACTTCTGACATTGCCAGTCCTATGGATAACCTACTACTAATATAGACTACTGGACTATATTGGATTATTTTGCTGAATTCATGGACCTACAATATTTTATTTATTCATTTATTTATTTATTCATTCATTCATCCATTCATTCATTTAGGAGAACCGAAGATTGAACTCAGACACTTGAGCTTGCCATACAAGCGCTTATTCTACTGAGCTATCTCCCCAGCCCCCCACCTCCAATATTTAAATGACAATGGAATACCTATCTCTGACAAAATTGAACAATAAAAGGGATATAAGTGAAGGGCCATTTCGTAGCTGTATATACAAAACAGTTAGGATAGATATAAAGCTACTTTGTCTTAATTCAATGAGAAGAAAGATTTTTACTAATAATGTTTGGACAGGATATTATGTCTACATCTTGTACTATGAATAGCTACTATAAAGACAACAATATGCAATGTATTATTTATTGTAACTGTCCTACTAACCTCTTTTGAAACTCTCATTGCTATTTGTTTTTCAATAA
>NW_004524787.1:1417343-1418734 GCF_000260255.1 Octodon degus | reverse complement strand
TTTCTCTTAATTAGATGAGAAGAAAGATTTGTACTAATAGTGTTTGGACAAGATATCATGTCTGTATCTTTTACTGTGAATAACTACTATGAAGACAACAATATCCAATGTATAAATTATTGTAACTGTCTTACCTGTTTTGAAACTGTCTCATTGCTATTTGTTTCTCAATAAAATTAATTTAAAAAGAAAAAAAAATTGACTCAACCCTGGAGCTTGCAGTCACTGCCTGTCCTGCCTGGATTCCTGGAGCCCTGTCCCAGTCACCTGAGTCTGCTTGTGGCCTGTTGTGTGAGACGACCCAGGGCCCACCAGATCCTGAATAGGCCCAGAGCACAGACCTGGACTGTGAGTGAGAGGACCCAGGCCGCTGGATCCTGAATTGACCCAGGGCGCAGGCCCGGTGTGTGAACGAGACCGCCTGGGGCCCACTGGATCCTCATTTGACCCAGAGTGCAGGCCCAGTGCAGAAACCTTCAGCAGAACTCCCTGCAAAGAGGATAGAGGCAAGACCCACCCAGCTAATTCAGGAGCAGAACATTATGCCAGAGTGACACAAAGGGCTCAACTCTAATGGCTGCAGCCGGAAGAAGTGGAGCACAGCAGCCAGATCCAAGCAACACCCACCTGGAGAAATCTGAACTTCCGGATCTGGTGCTAAGGTAATAACTCTATCTAAGCTCTACACCAAAGGTCAGAAAACAGTGGTATACAAAGTGACAAGAGAAGTAACAAAATGCAGTCTCAGGCCCCAAGTCCACCTATTACAAATGCAGAAGACACTAGTATTGAGGAAACTGGCAATCACACACCAGGTATCTCTGAAATAATAGCGTTTACAGTAAAAAAACAATTGCAGAAAGGTATAGAAGAAATCAGATCAGAAATAATTTCTGAACTAAAAAATGTAGTGATAACTATAATCAAAGCAGTACTAAGTGCTTCTAAAGAATACACTGATAAAAAATAGAGCAGAATATAAAAATGATGGAACCCTTGAATAAGCAATTTAGGAGAGAAATAGAACGTATGAAACAGGTTCAAAGTGATATACAGGAAATTAAAACCTCAATCACAAGTTGGCAAAACCATTTGAGTGAAAGTGAAAATAGACTTTTTGACCTTAAAGACACCATTGCAGCCAGTGAAAATGTAAGAAAAGATCTCTTAAAAACAACTAGGATGCAGGAAAAAATAATTCAATACCTGCAAGACAATGCAAAGATGAACAATGTGAGACTAATAGGCATTCATGAGAAAGAAGGAGTCAATACAAATGATATAAAAAGATTACGGTCAGAAGTAATAGCAGAAAACTTTCCAAATATGGGGCAACAATCTAATATTCACGTAACTGGAGCATATAGAACTCCAAATAACATCAACTCAAT
>NW_004524787.1:1410064-1415917 GCF_000260255.1 Octodon degus | reverse complement strand
ACAATTTCAAAAAAAATAAAAAAAGTGGAATATATCAGTCTTGCATGTATAATCATCATGTTGTGTTCTCAGTGTAAAACGTTGAATGAATACATAAAACCCAATATCTAGTGGGTTTTATTAGATATAAATCTAATAAACAATATCTAATGTACAATAGATATTGTGAATGGGAAGAAGATTATCAAAAGAAAGAGAAACTGGAATGCGGAAAATAACAAAAGAAGGACCATTGAGAAGAATGTTTTATATCTATATTATTTGATCAATTTTTCAAGCCTGTATGACCTTGTGATTCTTTGAAGACAGAGAAAGTCTATGGGGCCTCACTGAGCTAAACTGTGTTAATGGCAGGTCATTCCACCTAATCTGCCACTCTCATTATTCTGGACTTCCCAATCCTACCTCCTTTGTGCTATCATATGTTTCACTTACCCTCCCTGACTTCAGATGTCCTTCTATCACACTATAGTTTCCACTGCAATGGAGTTTCCATTTTCCCATACACTGCAGTCAATTGTCCCACTACATGCAACTCAGTGAGTTTGTGTATGAGTTTCTGACTTCTGTCAAATTGATTCTCTGGCTTTCTATCCACTGAGGTAGTGTATTAATATCACTGTAAAACTGCAGAGACTAGAAAAAAAAGACAATGACCATTGACTTCCAAAACAGGAAGTTTAGTCTATAAATGTATGGATGACTCCCTGACACAGAACCATGAGAATAAGGTGGGATATGTAGAGAATTCTTCTAGAACCACTTTACCACATACATTTTAGAAATATTGTTTCTTTCACTTGTATTTCCACAGGGTGATAAAGCTGTATCAGTGATGCTCACCACTGAGACTTTCTTTTTTCTTTACTATTGCCCTCACCAAAATGGCACACTCCTTCCTATTCTATGCTTCTGATTGATTTGTAGTAAGACACTTTGTTTCATACTGTATTTGACTATTGAACGTTTTTGGGTTACATTTCTGAGTTTCTCCAGGTTTCTGTATATCCACAATTGAGATTTTGTCTATTCAGGATTCTCCCATAATCATCCACTTCAATGACCAGA
Organism: Octodon degus; assembly: GCF_000260255.1. NCBI lineage: Eukaryota > Metazoa > Chordata > Mammalia > Rodentia > Octodontidae > Octodon > Octodon degus. The sequence continues at coordinate 1,414,849 of NW_004524787.1, read as the reverse complement.
TACATACCATTTGCTTTATTCTATCTCATGGAGAATGCAGACAAGTACTGAGTGACTTCCACCTACACTCTTTGGAAAGTTTTCATTCCTTCACAGTCTCCTTTTCTGTATTGTGACTGTTCTTTTTTTATGGAAAAAAAAGTAAAGCAAACTTTGATAATAAGTTGATAAGAGAGTAAAAATAGTTAAAGCATGGTATATTATTACCTTTAGAGTAGTTACTCTGAATACAGTCTCTCTATTTTTCCCTTCTTACATGCTTTTGTAAAATTTGATGATGGACATCATCAAATGATGACATATTTTTTATGTATTTGGTACAGGGTCTTACTATGTAGCTCAGGCTCATAGTGATCCTTCTGTTTTCAGCCTTCCCAGTGCAGGGATTACAGGCATGGGCTACCACGCCTGGTCTTGGTGGCGGGCTCAGAGTGCCTGAATGTGGGGCCTGTGTGGCACGTGGTGCTGGGGATGAAACTCCACTCCTTGTGCTTCCTAATCAGTTGTTTAGTTCACTGACCTATCTTGCCAGCCCTGGACATCAGTTTTTTTCTGTTTTTTTTTTCTTTTTGTATTTTAGGGCCGGGTCTATAGGGTGTTCAGAGTCTCACTACTAGATTGGACTCATAGAGATCCACCTGTTTATAGTCTCAGAGCTGGGATTATGGACACACTACCACACTGTCTTGGACATCAATTCTTAAGAAACAAAATCTGAAGGTTATATATAAATTGGTTTTGTTGTTATATGATAACAAGAAACCGCTTGATAAATAAATTAAGAAAGTCATATTCACTAATTTTTTTAATGTCTTTAGTATAAGGTCTAGAGTGTCTCACTGCACAAATCAAACTTGTAGTGAGTCCTCCTGTATTCAGTCTCCCAAGTGGTGGGATTACAGGTGAGGGTCACCACACCCAGTCTCAATCTCCATTTCAGTGCGCCCTGGGGCCAGGGTCAGCATAGCACGCCAGAGATTGAACCCAGGACCCTGGATCTGCCTAAGCAGGTACCTTAATCCACTGAGATATCTGGCCGGCCCACCAATTCTTAATACAGCATACCAATTATGAATGAATTTAATAGTAAGGGTTAGTTATTTCCACGGCACAATTAAAACACTGCTAAGAGAAAGGAAATATAGAAATAAATGCAAAAATCCCCTGTGCTCATTGATTGGAAGATCAGTATTATTATAGCAGCCCAAGTGATGTACAAACTGCAATTCTTATGAAAATTTAAATGATATCTCCAAAAAAATATTCTAAAACTTACATGTTTTTTAAGATTGAGGAGCCAAAGAAATTTTGAGAAAAAAATGAAATTTGAGACTTCAATGTAAGACCCAAAAATCTAAAACAAAGTAATAATAATCAAAACAGTAATTACTGCCATAAAATTAGCCAAATAATCCATAGAGTTGATTACTCAGAATATAATTATGCTATATGGTCATCTGACTTTTGATGAGGATTCTAAAGATACACACATGGAGAAGAATAGTTTCTTCAATAAATTATAGTGAGGAAACTAGGTAACTTCATGCCAAATAATGAAATTCATTTCTAACTTTACTTCAAATATAAAAAATAATTTTAATTTAAGGAAACAGGTGTGTGTCATTCCTGAAAAACACAAAAGTGCTTAAAGTTTAGGAAAGCTTATTTTATTTGGCACATAAACATTTACATTTGTTATCTCTTCTTGTTGAATTATTACCTAACTAATAAATAGCAACTTTCTTTGTTCTTCTGATCAATTTTACCTTAAAGTTTACTTTGTCCAAGAACAAAATTTCTATCACTCCTTTTTGGGGTCCTGGTGTACAGCACTTTGTTTTAACTTTTGACTTTTAGTGTACAGATTTCTTTTTTGAGTGCAAAGGTTTCTAAGTTTTCCCTTTTTTATATAATCTGTCAATCTGTGTCTTTCATTGGTTATCTAAGGCCATTTTCATTTAATTATTATTGAAAGATACTGACATTCGTGTAATTGCATTATTTTTCTATTATTGACTATTCTGCTTTTTCTTTTTTGTTTAACTACTAACATTGTTTGATTTATTCATTTTATGCATCTCTGCCTTTTTTGGCTTCATTGATTCTGTCTAGGATATTCTTGAATGCACTGGTAGGGGAAGCCTCTCTAATCTCTACTATTATCTTTATACTTTGTTTTACTTTTCCTGGTCTGGGGTTTGTATTCTTCATGGTTTTCTGGGATCTTGAGATAAATGTTTAAGTTATTTAAGATCAATATTTTCCTCTAATGTAGGTACTTATAGCTATAAACAGCCAGGTCACAACTGAATTTATTTGCCTTGTGTTGTAGTCAGGTTTGCAAGGGAAAAAATACAGTACAGGACACATAATTACAGGATTATTTTATAATACTCACCCAAAGAGCCATATACATGGAGCTGGCTTCTTTGGTTTATTTAAGTTTTCTTTTCCAGCATTTTTACTTGATTATTTATAATGTCTATAAAACTTTATAACCTCTATGTCTTCTTTATACCTTCTATGTCTTTTCTATACTGTATTGCCTTCTTTTATTCATTTGGTTGTTTATATTTTATCTTCTTTAAGCATTGATCACTTTAATAATTTATTCAACTCTTAGGCTCTTCTTTGATTTCGCTGATTAAACAAAGAGAGTGCAGGAAATCTGTCCATACATGAAAGACAAGAAGACTCCACCTGGATCCCCTGGCAATGTTCTGTCTGCATGAGTTTAGATGAAGACCTAGAGCCCATAACAATGACCCAAGTTCAACTGGAGGTGAAGGGCCTATGACAATATATCACAGAAGTCTATTTTTTGTATGTGTGCTACTAGAAAGATCAGTAGTGAAAGCTAGAAAGTTTGTGCAAATATAATGAAGGATCTCTGCTAGCCAGCTGAGGGATTCGCACTGGAGCCGGGAAGTGACACTTAAAGACAAGACCAGAGCTCTCTAGAGAAGTACCATAGATATCCTCAGTGATAATGAGGTCCTGAGCTCCTCCAATGATAATAGCCATTAAAATACATAAATAACCCTCCTTGATTTTTTTGCTCCAGTTTCTTAAAGTACTATTTCTTTTCCTTTCATTTTCATTTTGTGTTTGTCTTTATAGATTAGGTGCTATCTCTCAGGCAATTTATATACTTGTCTTTGTTTTTATCTAATCTGCCAGTCTGAGTCTTGCTATTGAAGAGTGAAGACCACTTACTTTGAGTATTTTTGAAATGCATATGCGAATTCCTCTCTATATGTTGTTTATTTCACTGACTTCTTACTTTCTGTTTCTCATTTGATCAAAATCTTTGTCAGTGATATTTTTTTCCTTTCGTCTCATGAATGATGTTTACCCCATAATCCATGCTTAGGATTCCCTTAAGTAATTTATATAGTATTTGCATAGTGATTGTGAATTTTTTTTTTTTTTGGCTGACTTTACCATGGAATGTTTTCCCTTTTCCATTGATTGTGAAGGATAATTTTGCAAAATAAAGTGATCCAAGTTGGCAATTATATTCTTCACATTTTCTAAATTTAGCAATTCTTTAACAACATTTATGATTCTATTTTCTGACATACATTTTTACTATCATGTATTATAAGTATGTTCTTGTGCACATGAATATTTGAGTTTCTTATACCTCCTTTGCATACATATTATCATGTTCCCAAGATTGGGGAATGTTTTTGCAATAATTTCAAGGAATAAAAAATTTAGGCTATTAGCCTCTGCTTTGATACCTTTGTCAAATTCAGTGATTACTAAGTTGCTCTTTTTGTTATTGATCTATATTAACAAAAAATTTTTGATTTTTTGTTATTGTTCTATGTTATGAAATAAATCATCTAATGCATATAATTGTGTTCATGTCTTGGTGTTTCTTTTTTGACTCATCTTGCTTACTTCCAAGACTTTCAATTTAGTTTTTTCTTTGGTTATTTCTAATTACTTCAGTAGAAGTTTTCTTTTCCAGCATGTTTACTTGATTCTCTATGATGTCAATAAAACTTTATAACCTCTATGTCATCTATAAACATTCTATGTCTTTTCTATATTGCATTGTCTTCTTTTATTCACTTGGTTGTTTATATTTTTTTCTTTAAGCTGTTGATCATCTTAATAATTTATTCATTCAACTCTTGGTCTCTTCTTTGATTTCACTGATTATTTTATCTATCAACTGTAAAAAACTGCCAAAGGTTTTATCCACTTCATTGTCTGTAGGATCAATTTTGGGCAAGTTAAGTATTTTTGGAGCATTCACTTGTCTGTTTCCTTGTCAGTGTGCTTCTGTGTAGAGGTTTGCAGAACAGATGGGATGACTCTCTCTCTTAATGTCATGTGAATTCTTTTTAAGTGCCTTTCTTGTTGTGATGTTCAGGGTTGTGGAAATATCTCTATGATATTTTTCTACTATTTTGTTCTATGTGCTAGGTGTGGCCCCTAACACTTTTTCTCAGAGAACAGAATAACTACTGATAACATCAATAATTGAGAAGCCAGCCCCATATAATGTCAAGTAAAGAAGAATTTTTCATATCTCCATTATTTTGCTCTTCAATGAAAACAAGGGAAGAGCAATGAAGTTTCATATGTTAGAAGAATTAAACATTAATGATTCACTCTACTTACTGCTGGGAAAAATACAACCAAGTTAGCTACCTCCAAAAAAGAGAGGGTATTGCAGAAGTCCCTGTGTTGAAGAAAGACTCTTACATCATGATAGTGAGGAAGAAGAGAGAGAGAGAGAGAGAGAGAGAGAGAGAGAGAGAGAGAGAG
>NW_004524787.1:1404536-1409612 GCF_000260255.1 Octodon degus | reverse complement strand
AGACAGACAGACAGACAGAGACAGGGAGAATACATGGGACAAGAACTAATGAGAATTTATTTTATCTGCCCAAATAAAACAGAGAAAGATATAATCCCAAATCTCTTCAAACTCTTCAATGAAATGAAAAAGGAAGTGATACTCCCAAAATCATTCCTGGAGGCTAGGGTTATACTGATACCAAAATTAGAGAAAAATTCAACCAAAATAGAGAACTACAGACCAATCTCCCAGATGAACATAGATGCAAAAATCCTCAATATGATCCTAGCAAATATCACTCAGCAAATCATCAAGAAGATTATACACCATGACCAGGTAGGAGTGGTCCCAGGAATGCAAGGATGGTTTGACATATGCAAATCTAGAGATGTAACACAGTGTATCAATTGAGCCAAATCCAAAGACAACATGGTCATCTGAATATACACAGTAAAGACATTTGAAAAAGAACAAAACTCATTTACAATCAAAGCCCTGAAGAAAATTGGAACACATGGCCACTAATTCAATCTGATAAAAGCCATTTATGACAATCTGACAGCCAACATATTCTAAATGGGGAAAAACTGAAATCTCTTACTCTCACAGCAGGCAGAAGATGAGGATGTCCTCTATCACCACTCCTATTCAATATAGTTCTGGAATAATAAGCTAGAAACAATAGACAACAGAGAGAAATAAAAGAAATATGAATGGGTAAAGAAGAAGTTAAACTACCATTATTTGAAGATAACATGATACTTTACTTGTAAGACCCAAAAAACTTCACCAAAAAGCTCCTAGAATAAATTTAGTAGCATAGCAGGACACAAAGTCAATACCCAAAACTCAGTAGCACTCCTCTACACAGATGACAAACACACTGAGAGAGAAATTAGAGAAACAACACTATTTACAATAGCACCCAGAAAAAAAAATAGCACCAAGATAACTGAAATACTTAGGAATTAATCTAATTAAAGAAGTAAAATATCTACTCAATGAAAATTATGGTACTTTGAAAAAAGAGATCGGAGAGGATTTCAGAAAATGGAAAGATACTCCTTGCTCCTGGACAGGAAGAAACAACATTGTAAAAATGGCTATCCTCCCACAGTTGTTATACATATTTAATGCAATTCCTATCAAAATACCATGAGTACACCTCCCAGATCTAGAGAAATCATTCCTAACATTTATTTGGAACAAGAAAGGGTCTAGAATAGCAAAGGCAATCTTGGGCAACAAAAGCAAGAGAGGAGGCATTACAATCCCTGACTTGAAATTATACTACAAAGCTATTGTGAAAAATCAGCATGGTATTGGCAAAAAATAGAACCACAGATCAACAGAACAGATTAGAAGATGCACATATATGTATAAAAACACTCAGCCATCTTATCTTTAACAAAGGGGCCAAACATGTTTACTGGAAGAAAGATAGCCTCACCAAAAAATGATGTTGGAAAAATCTTTCTTTGTACATGTCTAAAACTAAAACTAGACCGAGGTCTATTACTGTGCACTAAACTGAAGTCAAAATGGATTAAAAATCTAAGTATTAAAACAGAAACACTAAATCTCCTAGAAGAGAATGTAGGTAGAAATCTTGAAGATATAGGTGTAGGCAAACAATTCCTGAACAAAAACCTAACCTCACAGGAAATAGTTGAAAGAATCAACAACTGGGACTTCCTTTTATTGAGAAGTTTGTGCACATCAAAAGAAATTGCCAACACAGTGAAAAGATCATCCACAAATTTGGAAAAAAATATCTTAACCAATAATGACTCAGACAAAGGTCTTCTATGTAGAATACATAAAAAACTAAAAAAAAATTAAGGCTCCAAATTCAAAGACCCAGTTGATAAATGGTCATATGAGATGAGTACACATTTCTCAGAGGAAGAAATAAAAGAAGCAAATAAAGACCTGAAAAAATGCCCCACATCACTGGCCATTTGAGAAATGCAAATTAAAACAACATTGAGATTCCATCTAGGGAATAGGTGGGAATAGAAAGAATGGGTATCATAAATAAGTCAACTAACAACAAATGCTGGAGAGGCTGCATGGGAAAAAGGAATCATTTTCCCCTGCTTGTGGAAGTGTAGACTGGTACAACAATTATTGAAATCAGTGTAACGATCTCACCAAAAATTAGGACTGGAAATCTCATTCAATCCAGCTATTCCCCTTCTGGGAATTTTCCCATGAGAACTTAAAACATTATATCATAATGATATACATGCACCTATGTTTATAGCAGCACAATTTGTCATAACCAAATCTTGGAATCAATCAAAATGCCCATCACCTGAGGAATGGATGAAAAAGCTGTAGTATTTTTATACAATGGAATAGTACTCAGATATAAAGAAAGACAAGCTTTTAGGCTTCATATTTAAGTGGATGCAACTTGAGGCTATACTCAAAGGTGAAATAAACCAGACCTACATTTCTAGATTTTTTTGGCAGCACCAGGGATTGAACTCAGGCCCTTGTGCTTGCCAGGGAAGTGCTTACTCTACTGAGCCATCTCCCCAGCCCCTGACATTTCTAAACATCATATTGTCTCCCTAGTATAAGAACCCAAAAGAAGAAATACAACCTGAAAATTATAACAGATACAGTTAAAGGGAAGTAAATAAAACTTAAGGATTAAATGAAGAAGAGAGAAAGCTGAAGAGATAGGAAAAATCATAGGGGGGAAAAACAAACAAGTATATATACAAAGAATTCTGAGGTGATTGTACTATGAATTTCCATCAGTTTTTTGAAAATAGCAGTTAATGTGTAGAATCCTAACCTTGACTAACTCTGTATGCTGATGAGGACATCATTGTGTAATACCAAAAACATGCTTTGAATACCTGTCATTTTTGTTCTGTAAATGTGCAATGTTTCTAATGCCATATCAATTATTACTATACTCTTTTTAAAATATTTTTTTAGAAAAAGGTAGTAGGAGAAAAAGTTAGACCAGAAAATTTAAGATTTCTTGAAAGCATGTGGTAATATTCAATGACAGGTCTATTCCTGCATAACTATATCTGTTAATTTGAGCAACAGATTTGAAGATATAGAAGGATATAGAAATCATAGTTTTTTAATAATTTTATTGAGAAAGAAGTAGCAATGAGATAGTTTCAAAAAAGATTAGTAGAACAGTTACAATAATTAATACATTGCAGAAGAACCGGGGAGATGGCTCAGTAGAATAAGTGCCTCCTGGCAAGCGCAAGGGCCTGAGTTCAATCCCTGGTTCTGGAAAAAAATACATTGCATATTGTTGTCTATGTAGTAGTTATTCATAGTATAAGATGCCAGCATGATATCTTTTCTAAACACTATTAGTTGAAAACTTTCTTCTTATTGAACTCAGAGAAAGTAGCTGTATATCTATGCTATTCTGTATATATAAATATATGTATAAATATGTTTTTAATTTGTTTTCCTGATTAATTTTATTGAGAAACAAATAGTAATGAGACAGTTTCAAAACAGGTTAGTAGGACAGTTAAAATAATTAATAGATTGCATATTGTTGTCTTCATAGTAGTCATTCATAGTACAAGATGTAGACATGTTAATCAGATATCTTGATTTGAAAATCTGTAACACATGTATTATTGTATGTTACCCTGCTCCTGGGTTTGTTTTTGTTTTACTTGCTTTTGTTTTTACTCTTCAAAATAGAAGAAAATTATAATAAAAAGCAGAAAAAAGATGATATTGTGATATATGACACCAAAGATAGTGATATCCTATTCAATTGTTGAACTAACAGTAAATTTGGATATCAGTAAGAAGCAACCTATGTGTGTGTGGGGGGTGGTATATATGAATAAATGCTATAGAATTTTAGAGAAGCAAGAGCATAAAAAGTATCTGTGAGGAATTCACACATATTTATATATCAAATAAAACCAAAATTAATTTTAAAATCTAATAATGAACAACAACAGCAAAAAAATTGTTCTCCCCTTTAGATTATTGTAAATACCTTAGGATAAATGTCAATGTTACTGGTTCATATTGCTATACTCAGGAGTTTCTAGTGTTCTCATTATAATGGCAGGGTCATTTGTGTCTTTCTGTCTCATAGATTTCAGCATTGGGTTCTCAGCTTGAGCTACTGCTGCAGGCTTTGCAACTGTGTTTTCTTCCTCAATTCTCCAGTCTCCCACACTCTCAGCTTATAGCTATGCCCTTGTTCCATGGAGCCTCTCTGTATTAGTGAATTCTATGGCCTGCAGGGTTGGGCAGGAGTCAGAATCATTGTGGTGACTTTTCTCCACCTCTTGTACTGTGCATTACTACAATGCATTTACTTGTCAATTTTTTCTCTGTCCCATGATTTCAGGATTCCAGTCACATCTGGAGAACAGGAGACAGCCTCCACTGTGGCTGACCCACAGTCTTTCTTCTACTTCTTATTTTCTTTTGTGTCAGCTCTGCAGTGCTCATGAAATTTCTCTCTAAAGCAAAAAATAAAAGCCCAATTTGTTTGGATATGAAGAATGACTTTAGAAGAAAGGATAAGCCTTGAAGGATAGTTAATAATATAAATGTACTAAGAAATCTTATTCAGTGCAATTTGCCATTTTGGTGCTCGACCATCTTTATGAGTTAAGGTGTACTCTCTCTCTGGCCCTCCATCACTCCTTCATTCTCTTCCTCCCTCTTTGAAAATCTATCATTTTTCAATAAACTACCTATACTCTATATGAAAGACTTTGTCTCATCTGAAATAATTTATGAAAGATACAAATAATCTGCATTGCCAGTTTCTTCTGGTACTGGGATTTTGCCAGGTCCTGGCTTCCTAGAAGTATAAAATTTCAAATAGTTTCAAATTTCTAGAAGCTTTTTTTGTGGCCTATCACATGATCTATCTTGGAGAATCTAGGGTAGATTGTAACTGTGTTTTTCCCCTCAAACCAGGGGGATTAACATCTGATTAACATGTCTGCATCTTGTACTATGAATAACTACTACGAATACAATATGCAATCTACTATTGTAACTGTCCTACTAACCTGTTTTGAAACTGTCTAATTACTATTTGTTTCTCAATAAAATTAATAAAGA
>NW_004524787.1:1397766-1401676 GCF_000260255.1 Octodon degus | reverse complement strand
AAAAAAACATTGCAATCCAAAAGTACAAAAAGGATAATTCATAGATAATTGTCAGTTATCTTTTCCTATAGTTTATCAAATCTACCTATCAGAAATGTGTCAAAATTTTACTTCAGAACAATTTATTCTAATATGAATAGTAAAATAAAATTTTCAATTCTGATTGAAAAGCAGTATTTGGTAATATTCTATGTATTGATTTCCCCTTCTCAAAATTGTTATCCACACACAGAAAATTATACTTCTTACTTAGCTAAATCTACAGTGTACATCCTATACTGTAACACATTGATTTTAATAGTTTCCCATCTATATCATATGTTGAACTTAAGGACAATAGCAACATTGTAACAGATGCGAAAAGTGTGGTTTAATGTGCTAGTGACTTATATTGTTATGTATACATCACAGTACTCTACATATTATCTGCTCAATAAATGTTGATTAGTGATTTACTAAACAGAAATGGGGTCTTAAGAGATTCAGAGGCTGTTGTTTTTAGGTGTTTCCAAGGGTAGCGAAAATTTTAAAATACTGAATTAAAATATTTCCTTTAGAAAAAATGACAGCTTAAAGGATTTTGTAAATCTCTAAATATCAGAAACTAAGTGTGAGAATTAATTCCAGATGACATCATGAGATTCTTATCCAATATACAGATAATGTGTAATTCCCAGAGATTTATTCATGCATCTTCACTAAATATTCACTTTTACTTTTAGATATAGTCCGTATTTTTAGTAGACAAGAGGTCTACAAGTGTTCGCATGACTAGGATTTTTTTTGTTTTGATACAGGGTCCTGCTGCACAGATTAGACTCAAATTGATCCTCCTGCCTCAGCCTCCCCAACACTGGAATTACAGGTGTGTGCCACCAAGCCCAGTTTTGGGTCAGCATGGCATGTGGTACCCTGGATTGAATTTGGTATCTTGTGCTTGCCAGGCAGACACTTAGATTGCCAAATTATCTCCCAAGGCCATGAGTAGGTCTTTGAGGCATCTTTTGGCTCATGAAGCTAATGACAGAATAAATTATAAAAACAAAGAAATAAATATCAATAAACACCAAGGATATTGGACTTTTTTTATATTTGGACTTTTGACAATGTTATTTTTTTCCGGATTCAACTGAGACAAATAGAGGTAAAACTTACTTTTATAATATTCTCTTGACCTAAGAATTTTCATGAGGTTTTTGAAAATAGCAGTTAATGGGTAGAATTCTTACCATGACTAACTCTATATGTTGACATCTGTAAACTAAGCAACTATTGAGGAAAATAATGTATAATACTAAAACTGAGATTCAAATACCTGCCATCTTGGTCTTCTAAAGTGTACTGCTTCTAATGTCATATCGATTATCACTATCTCTTTTTAAAGTAATTTTCTAAAAAAGGTAATAAAAGAATTGAGAGACAACAACAAAAATTTAAGATTTCCTGGAAGCATGTGGTAATATTCAATCATATGTCCCATCTTGTGTAACTATATCTGTAATCTGAGCAACAAATTTGATGAAGAAAGTAGAAAATGTATCAATCACTGTTGGTCAGATATTCTTGTTTTGAAAATCTGTAACATGTATATTGTTCTATTTCCCTGTTTCTGTCTTTGCTTTTGTTTTTGTTGCTTTTGTTTTTACTCCTCAAAATTAAGGAAAATTACAAAAAATAAAAAAATAAACTGTACCAATAAAAAGTTTAAAAACTAAACAAAAAAAAAGACAAACTTGAGACTTTTATAGGTAAAGGGATGCAACTAGAGGCCATACTCAAACATGAAATAAATCAGACCCTCCTGTGTAAACACTGTATTGCCAAACCTGAAATAATCAATAAAATCTGAAAGCAAAAAAAAAAAAAAAAAAACCTGTTGTAGTGATAAAGTACTATCTCTCAACCTAATATGGAATCCTTTACATATATATTATTTAAACTAAACAAAGAATAACCACTGAATTTTAAGACAGTGACATAAAAAGAACATTGGCAGATTAAATGGCACACCTCCTTTTGTTACGGAATAGTTTGAAGAGGGAAAGTAGCAACCAGATTAGTTTGGTGCTGTCCAATAGAAATGTAAAGAGATCGTGACTATAAATGCATTTTCCTTTCAAAAATGCAAATATATTTACATAGAAGACCCCAGAAAACACCACCAGAAGACTCTTAGAATACACAAATTAGTATTTTTTAAGAAGACATCCCCTGTTTCTGGGTATGAAGAATCAATATTCTCAAAAGGGCCATAGTATAAAAAATGATATTTAAGTTTAATGTGACACAAGTCCAAATACCAGCAGTATTCTTCAGATAACTACAATAAATAACCTAAAATCCATATGGAATCAGAAGAGATCGACAATTACAAAAGCAACAACGAGCAACAAGAGCAAGGAAAGAGGCATCACAATCTGAGATGCCAAATTTATATTATAAAGCTACAGTGACAAAAATAACGGCATGGAGCTGGCTGAAAAACTGACATGTGGATCAAAGAAAACAGATTGAGGATGCAGAAACTACTTCAGGCACTCTCAGTTATCTCATTCTTTACGAAGTAACTAAAAATGTATACTGGACACAAGACAGACTCTTTAACAGATGGCTCTGGGAAAACTGGTTATTCACACTCAGAAGGACAAATGTATGTCCATATCTTTCATCCTGTACTAAAATCAAATCAAAATGGAGTTAAAGACCTCGAAACCAAAACAGAATCACTGAATCTACTGGAAGAAAAAATGAGTAAAACTCTTGAAGACATAGGCATAGGCAGGAAATTTCTGAATAAAACCCCAATTGAAAAAAGCAGGGCTGGTGGGATGGCTCAGTGGTCTAAAGCACCTACTTAGAACAAGCTTAGCAAAACAAAGGGACCTCGGTTCAATCCCCCAGCACCACATGCCAGCCAGCCCTGCCCCCTGGTGGGCTGAGCTGCCCCCCCCCACACAAATAAATAAATAAATAAATAAATTTGCAAGAAGTCAGATAAAAAAAAAGAAAAAAGCAGTAATATCAAAAACTAGCAAATCAGATTATAGCAAATTTAAAAATCTCAGTAAAGGAAACAATCAACAGGGCAAGACAACTGACAGAATGGCAAAATAAGTTGCCAGCTACACTTCATACAGAGGGCTAATATCTACAATATAAAGAACTTCAAAGAATTAGATCTTGAAAAGTAAATGATCCAATAAAAAATGAACAATTGAATTATATAGACATTTCTCAAAAGAAGTACAAATGCCTAGTGGGTGTAGGGAAAAATGTTCAATATCTTTGGTCATTAAAGAAATGCAACTCAAAAGAAGGCAGAAGGTCTGTCTTACTACAGAAACAATGGTTCTCATTAAGGACTCAAAATAGAAAATACTGGTGAAGCTGTGGGAGAAAAAGAACCCTTCTACATTGCTGGTTAAAATGTAAAGTAGCACAACCACTATAGAAATTATTTGGAAATTCTTCAAAAGATTTCAAGTAGAAATTTCATTTGACACAGCTATATTGCTTCTGGGTATCTTCCTATAAGAGTTAAAAACATCAGTTTACAGAGATATATGCATATCTGTATTTGTGGCACCAGAACTTCTAATAGTAAAATCTTGAAAGTGTCCTATAGGACCATTAACTTATAAACTGATAAAGAACATGTGGTATATACATGCAATGGAGCACCAGTCAGCCATAAAGAAGGTAAATTTGAGTCATTAGTAGAAAATGGGTGAATTTTGAGATCAAACAAAACACATCACACACAAGGATAAATATTACATGGTTTCTCTTATATGAGAAACTCAAAATAAAATATGATATGAAAAAGGGAAGTGAACTTTATGGAAATAGGAAAGGAATCTGGGGGTGGAAAGAATAAGTAAAAATAATTAATATGTGATATATATGTGTG
>NW_004524787.1:1387830-1397666 GCF_000260255.1 Octodon degus | reverse complement strand
GAAATTTAAAAAACATATTTATACATATATCTGTATATACAGAATACCATAGATATACAGCTACTTTCTCTTAGTTCAATCTATCTAATTCAGCAATCATTGATTTGTTAAATAATTTTATTGAGAAAGAAGTAGCAATGAGATAATTTCAAAACAGGTTAGAATACAGCTATAATAATTAATACATTTCAGAGGCACCGGGGAGATGGCTCAGTAGAATAAGTGCTTCCCTGGCAAGCTCAAGGGCCTGAGTTCAATCCCCTCTCATCTAATGAGACAATGTATTGATTCAAATGTCTATTCAACACCTTTTGGATGAAATGTTCTGTAGATATGTTTGTCCATTTTTCTGCAGTGTAATTTCTTTGCTAATATTTGTTAATCTGTCCACTGTTGAATGTGGGAGTTAAAGTCCTCAACTATTTTTTTTAGTTTTTCTCCCTTTAAGTATATTAATATTTTCTGTGTATATTATTATGATACAGTTCATGCATAATTAAAACTGTTATATGCACTGTTGAGGTGACATTTTATCAATTTACTAATCTGATTTTATGCCTGCCTTACCAAAATTCTGAGCAAGTTCCCTGTCCTCTGAATCTGTAGTCACTTACAGTTTCTTCAGTGGATGACACACATATTCAGTTTTATTGTATGTTTGTTGTATGTGTGTTATTACTGTTACTAGAATAAAAAGGGTATTACTATCTAAACATATTTTTGTCCCAAATACCATTTGTGTTTTGTTTACAAAGCAATAGAAGAGGTATTTATTTAATTTTTGAAAGCATGGCCTCTCTTGTTGGAGGCAGCTGAATTAGAAATATTATAGGCAGTCAGAAAGGGTTAGGCCCTCAAGGAGACAATATGGAAGACAAGGTGACTTTGCAACTTGGAAGAGACAGACACTCCCTGCTGTGGGCCAGACCTCAAGACCAAAGAATAAACAAATGCAGCCACATACTTCCTTAGGAATGGGTACCAAGGATTGATATTCTAAATAAGTATCAATCACCTTAATAAAGAGCCCAAATGAGTCACTAACCCAATCCCCAACAGGAAGAGACCCTATTCCATATTCATGCCCCCTTGCTACTTCCTCATTTAATTCCAATTTAATCAATTTTACCTGAGCAATGGTTCTTGTAATCTCATTGGTTGACCATAGTTTTATCCCACCTCCTGATCACCTAAGTGAATTTCCATGTTCTCCACCACCTTATACCCCCCACCACCACGTGGTGTTCCTCTATAAATGTCCCTGGAAGAGACAGGTTCCTGGGGACCAACTGCTAGGTGGCCCCTCTCCTGTCCCTCTCTTGAACAGGAGCTTTCTTTCCCCCCAATAAATATATTCTGCTCATAACCTCTGCTTGTTCCTAAAATTCATTCTTTGGTTTTAGAGAACAAAAACTTGTCCCAGGTACCCTTCAGGTCAAGAGTTTCATTTTCCCCCTATATCCACCAGAAATTAGTTTTTCCTCCCCGTATCACTCTCACTAAGGTTCTTTTTGGGGTTGTGGTAGGTTTGGAACCCTGTCTACACTTAACAGCATGTGGCCTTACAATGAAGGACTCTCTTTGGGTCTAACTGAAGTACTGTAGGTTGACCAGTCTCAAGCTCATAGGTCATACTTCACACCACGAACAGCATCAAGTTGGTTGCGCTACATGTAGCCCATAGTGTTGTAGGCAGCTGAATTAGGTAAAAATATTATAGGCAGTCAGACAGAGTCAGCCCCTCAAGGAGACAAGATGGAAAACAAGGTGACTTTGCAACTTGGAAGAGACAGACATATATGGGTCACACCTCAAGACCAAGACAAAGAGGAAACACAGCTACATACTTTCCTAGGGATGGGCAACAGGGTATGATATTCTATATAGGTATAAATCACCTTGAAAGAGGCCAAATGAGACACTGGCCTAGCCCCCAACAGGAAGAGACCCTGTCCTATATTCTTGTCTGCTTGCGACGTGACTTGTTTCCCCATTTGGTACTGGATTTAATCAATTTTACCTGAGCAATGGTGCTTGTAATCTCATTGGTTGACCATAGTTTTGTCCCACCTAATGCCCACCTAAGCAAGTTCTCATGTCTCTCCACTACCTTAGACCAGCATTACCACATGGTTTTCCTCTATAAAAGTCCCTGGAAGAGACAGCTTGCTGGGGACAACCCACTCATGCCCCCCTTCTCTCCCTCTCTCAGAAAGGAGCTTTCTTTCACTCAATAAATGTGTTCTGCTCATAACCTCCATTTGTTCCTAAAATTCATTCTTCGGTTTTAGACAACATGAACTCATCCCATGTACCTTTTAGGTTGAGAGATCAGTTTATCTTCCTGTGTCATTTGGAGGTTCCCTGTATCAATAGCCTTCTAGGAACATCACAATGCTCATGTATGATCAAGGTTCATGTGAGCTGCCTGTTGCTGAGGTAGACCCATAGTCCAAGACTATAGCCAGCCACAGGTGTTTTTTACTAGAAGCGTAATGATATGGTGTGTTTCTTCTCCTGGAGGTAGAAAATTCTCAAGACTTTATCCATAGGTAGGCCTAAAAGTCGAAATTATTGCAATCTTCCCAGAGTTAGGTTTCACCAGCCTAGTAATGTTTTTCAGGGCCAAATCTTGTGTTACTACTTTATTCTATGTCAACTAATCAATTCTTGCAGCTACAGGCTTACAATGATACAGAAGCTGGATTGCAGACCTGGAGGGATACAAAGGGCCATTTCAACAGAAAGAGCCTCACAGAAAAGCAGGGAATAAAGCTGTTCTTGCTCTCTCTCCATTATAATAGACACTAAAAAAAAATCTTTATATTTTCTCCGTAAGGTAATTAATTTAAAAGTCTATATCCATCCTCAAGATAAAAATTCCCTTATTTTTCCATCACATTTGGCAGTCCTACTGGTGGCCTCCAAATGGGTACAAGCACAAGTTATGATAATTTCTTCATGTTCAGATCAACTTATCCAAAAAAGGTATATTGTGTCCCAAACTGTTTGGAACAATCCAAAAATGATTTTCAGGATGTATTTGGTAATATTAATTAGCTCCATCCAGATTTGGGGCTAATTTTTCTGGTTCTATTTATTGTCATTATCCCTTAGATGTTAGAGTAATATGCTAGTTTTCACAGATAGGTCATCTTATGTTAAAGGATGCTATGTGATGGCTTCCTCTTCTAAAATATAGGATACAGGTTTCTTACTATACAAAGGTCAATTATTATAATAAGAGGAGGAAATCAATCACTGCTACCTCACTTGTGATATACTATTAAATTTTTAACAAAATTGGTTTACTCACAAGTCTTCAAAAAATTGTTCATTTAAAAAAATTTGTTATGGTGGGGATAGATTATTTAACAGGACTCCAATTGGGGAATAGAAGGATGGCTAACCTTTTTTATTCATAAGGAACCCCTAATTATCTCTAGTCTTTTGGGAAACACTTCTAGCAATTGGAAAAGACAATTTCAGTGGAAATTTCAAAAATCAAAGGAAAAGACAATTTTTTTTCCAGAAAAAAAATTACAATAAAATTTTCTCTAAAAAGATGCACTTGATACAAAACTAAAATTTTAAATTTAATCTAGTATTGGTAATCTCATGATGTATTAAATATATTCATGATTCCGGATGTACAGGATCTTAAAAAATGCAAAACAAAGATTGCTTATTGTGATAAGACTTTTGTTTCAGATCCAATTCTCTGCCTTTAACAAAAAAAAATTGTGATGTACACTCAATTAAAAGAAAATTAATTAATTAAGTAAAAGCTTCTTGTGTATTAGAGAAAACTGATTAAAAGTTATGTCAAAATAAAAATTTATGTCACAAAATGTCATTAAGATTGTCATGCTGCAAAGTTTTCTATGGTTTTGATTTCTAAATTTCTTTGTAAAGCTAAGTAAATATTGCCTGTCAAAATTCTACAAGGATTTAAATATTAGGATATGCAGGTGCATTACAAAATAACAGTACTATGTTATGTCTAAGGTGTTTGGTATTCAGATAAGATAGTAATGTTAATCTATTTTTTTCATTTTTGTAGCTTTTAGGGAAGGGTCTACAGAGTATTCAGGGTCTCAACTAGATCAGACTCATAGTGATCCTCCTGTTTGCAGCCTCCCAAGAGCTGGGATTACAGATGCATGCCACCACTCCCAGTCTCAATTGGCATATCAGCACTCCCCCAGTGGGCAGGGATGGCACAGCAGGCTGGGGGATTGAACCCCCAGCCCCTGCACCAGTAATGTTAATCTTACTGCATCTTTTACAGGGTAATGTCATTATGCTTTTCTTCTCCAAAGTGATGTTTGGAGATCAAAAATTAGAGAGCTAGATGGACTAAGAAGATAGCCAATATTTTGGTCATAGCCCTCTGAGGTCAGTGACTACTCAGGACATAAAAAACATCTGCTGTGACTTTCTA
Organism: Octodon degus; assembly: GCF_000260255.1. Classification (NCBI taxonomy): domain Eukaryota; kingdom Metazoa; phylum Chordata; class Mammalia; order Rodentia; family Octodontidae; genus Octodon; species Octodon degus. The sequence continues at coordinate 1,393,222 of NW_004524787.1, read as the reverse complement.
TAACTCAGTTGAGTCTCTTGACTTTCTAATCAAGGATATTATGGGACTATGGAGAAAAGTGATTCTATAATATATAGTGTGCCTAATGAAAGTCACCTAGACAAACCAATCTCTCAAGCTTTCACAGAAAGCAACTTGGCCAAACAATGGCCATGACTCATCCAGATGGCTGAGAAAGACAAGAGAAATAAGAGGTGCTGTACGTGGTTCCAAGGTAAGTCCTGAGGCTATTTAACTGACTTTGATAGACAGCAAAAAGTTAAAATTGATTAATATGTCTTGCCTTAACTTGTTCTTAACTATCCAGTAAAAATTACAACCACGTAGGGCCCAAGGAGATAGCTCAGCAGAATAAGAGCTTGCCTGGCAAGCGCAGGGTCCTGAGTTCAATCCTGGGTACCACAAAGAAAAGAAAATTACAACCACTAGTTGTGAAAAGTAATGCAACAGTAATATTCTAACTGTAAAAGGTTCAAATCACTAACAATTTCTGATAACTGTACTGGTAACTGCTGTTATGGATTATATGGTTAAATTGCTGTATAAACGTAGCAAAAATCTTTAGACAAGCACCAAGAAGGAACAGGTCTTCCTTCTAAAGAGTTCTCCAAACACTGCTTCTCCAAATATAATGGAATACACATCATTCACACAAAAAAATGAAGGGACATATGTTGGGAGTGGCTGAAGCTGGAAATTGATCATATGTGGGAGGGAAGAACAAGGCCTCAGTGACTTAGCAGTCAAGCTACCTTATTCTTGAGAAAAACATCCTACCTGGACAATTTTGGCTAGTACTTGCTAGGCAACTTTGTGTCTCCTGATATTAACTCTACAAAGGTTTGAATAAATTGTCCTACTGTTGTTCTCTGGGTCTTTGCTCATCAGGAAACAAACCTCCACTTGAACTCAAGTGTGGTTTCTTGTCTATCTTTTCCTCATTCCTACAACCATTTCTCCTGGTCTATACCAAGAAACCAATGAGTCCCCACAGGCAGGTAGGAGGATATTTTAAAAATAATTCAGTGATTTTGATAGTGTGAATAAAATCCACTATAAATAAGCAAAATTGCTTTAAAGAACATTTCTTGCACAAAGTACTACCTGCTCAGAATGTGAAGTACATCAAAATGCTAGTTTCACTGTACTTTACTATTTCATATGAATGAAACTAAACTAAAAAAAATTCCAGGGCTGGCCAAATATCTCAGAAGATTAAAGCACCTGGTTAGGCAGATGCAGGGGCCAGAGGTTTGATTCCAGGGCCTGTGGCCCCAGGGGTGTGCTAAGAGGGCAACTGAGACTGGGCTTGGTGGCGCACACCTGTAATCCCAGCACTTGAGATGCTGTAAACAGGAGAATCACTATGAGTCCAATCTACATAGTGAGACCCTAAACACCTTGTAGACCCTTCCCTAAATAGAGAAAAAAAAACTTTCTTGTTCTGTATTCTAAATGAAAGACAACCATTAATCATTGTAATATGATACCTTCTTACCAATAAGTATACTTGAAAAATTCTGGAAAATATTACAAAAGTGCCTCTAATTATTCTATTCAAATTGTATTGACCAGATTTTTTTGAGCCTTTTAAAAAAATTTATTCTGACAAAACTAAAAAGGGAGATACAAATGAACGACCATTTGGTATCTATACATTCAAATAGTTAGGATAGATATACAGCTGTATTCTCTTAAATCAATGATAGAAAGATTTGCTCTAATAGTGTTTGCAGACAGGATATCATGTCTGCATCTTGTACAATGAATAACCACTAAGACAACAACATGCAATGTATTAACTATTGAAACTGCGCTAGTAATCAGTTTTGAAACTGTCTCATTGTTTCTCAATAAAATTATCTTACAAAATTTATTAATTTTAGTGAGAAATAGCAATGAGACAGTTTCAAAACAAATTAGTAGGACAGTTACAATAATACATTGCATATTTTTGTCTTCATAGTAGTTCTTCACAGTAGAAGATGCATATATCTCTTGTCTAAACAATATTAGTACAAATTTTTCTTCTGATTTAACTGAGAGAAAGTAGCTTTATATCTATCTTAACTATTTTGTATATACATATATATTTTTTCACTACAAAACAGTCTTTCATTTATATCCCCCTTTTTCTGTTTTGTTTTGTGAGGGATAGGTATTCCATTGCTGTTAGAGAAACTGTATTTGGAGAAGTCTTTAAAGAACCTTTTCATACTTGATGCTAGTTCAAATATTGTAAGTACTTGGTTTCAGTAAAATATACCAATATAATCCAATAGTCCTTAATAGTTGTGGGTTATCAGCAGAGCTAGAAATTGTCAGAATTTGTTGGCTTGAGCCTTTTATAGCTCAACATATTAATATAGCTTTATTTTTTGTACCTCGTGGTTAAACTTTTCTGCTGTATGGTTAAGACCAAATTAAAGCAAGACCTATATAACTAAAAATGTCACTTTTGTATCTGACAAGGTCAGTCAAATCTCCTCAGGATTTACCCTAAAACCATGTAGAGCAGCTTGTAGATCTTTTGTCAGTGTCAGCCATCTGGATGAGTCACAGTGACCAGAATCTTTTAAGAAAATAAGACATGTAACTCTATTGTAAAATGCGTATTTATATTTATAATCGTACTTTGTATCTGTCTATGTGTACATATGTGTGTGTAATACTGGGATAGACTGAGGGCCTTGCATATTTTGGGCAATTGCTCTCCCACTGAATTGCATTGACAACACCATATTATACCCTTTTTTCAATCTTTAAGACTAATTCACAATACTTTTTACTAAAGTCTAATTGAGCATATATGTACAGAAAGTTAATGCAATGTTAGTTACACTTTGTAAAATATTTTTCTTTTGGTCAAAAGAAACCTATTATAAATCATAGCATCTCCTTACCAATAATTACAAAATATTATAATGTTGACAGATTATGTATATTTTTACTTGGATTTAAAATTTTAGATGCTATAAAATGCTTTCTGTAAAAATAAAACATAGTTTCAGTTAAGCAATTTTATTTTTATTTTCATTTATTTTTTCTTTCTGTATTTTAGGGAAGGGTCTACAAGGTGTTCATGGTCTCACTACTAGATTAGACTCAGAGTGATTCTCCTGTTTACAGTCCCCCAAGGGCTGGAGTTACAGGCATGTGACACCATACCCAGTCTCAAGTTAAGCAATCTTAAAAGCCCCAAACAATAGCTTACTACTTTACATGAGATTTTCAAAAATAGGATTTTGCATCTCTACATAATATTATGATTATTGTTAGCAGGAAACTTGAAAATATAAGTGGATAATTTAAAGCTATAGAATCACTTTTGCTCCTGTGGATTTGATCTTAGCTATATTTACCTAATGTCTCAGTCCTAAATTTTTTTCCAGAGCTAAAAATGATCTATGAAAATGAGGGTAGCTTTCCCAACTTTCTCCATTTTCAAAATTCCAAAACTACTATCCAAAACAGTTATCTAAATAAATTGTAAGAGGCTCTACATGTTCTTATTTTGAACATATTACTGAAATGTTCAAATATGATGCAAGAAAATTTGCACATCATATTACTTAGTGGAGATGATCTTTAAAATGGATATAAATATTAAAATTTTATCATTTCATGAAGCATTATAATAGAAGAAATTACCAAATGGAGTACTGTTCTGCTACAAAGGAGAAATTTTAATCATTTGCAGGAAAGCAGATGCAGCATGAGACCATAACTTCAAGTGAAATAGACAAACAAGCTTCAGTATCACATGGTTTCTCTTATATGAGAAATTCAAGCCATAAGTTAAACAGCAAAATAAAAGATAGGTAATATGAAATAGGGAGACAGACCTTTTATAAATGAGAAGGAGCCAAGACAAGGAGAGATAAGGGAGAATAGAGAGGGGACATGTTATATATAAGTACCAACTCCCCATAACGAATTAAAAAATTATGTACTATAAACATGTACAAATAAAAATAAACATTTAAAAGTTATTGTTCAGTTATAATACTTAATAATTAGGTTAAGGAACCCCACAATCATCTGTGAAATTAAGGAAAAATATCACATTTGCTTCTGTAAGTAACAAGTGTTAAGACTTGACTCAGGGCTGGGAAGATGGCTCAGTAGAATAAGCGCTTCCTTGGCAAACGCAAGGGTCTGAGTTCAATCCCCGGTTCTACAAAAAAAAAAAAAAAAAAAAAAAAAAAAAAAAAAAGACTTGACTCAAATTGGAATTAACTAACTAATGCTGGAACTTTTCACAAGAAATGAATCACCCTAGCAGGCCCTAAAGTTGAAAATAGCTCAAGATAAAATGCTGCTGACCCATTCAGTGGAATTTTTGTTAGTGCTCTTTCACCTGGTCAATTTCCATGTAGACATATGGCCATTTCCTTCTATCATGTAAGACAAATATAACCCTTTCCATTTTATGTTCTGAATAGAAGGGGGAGGTTAGTCTGATTGAAAATAAAATTCCTATAGTTATGGAAGAAATGTCTGATTGAAATTGTTTTTATCTTTTGTGATGGTTTTACATCTGGGATATTTAAATTGATATAAAGAAAATCTTATTTTGTTATATTGAAACAGAATTTTCCTGCTTGTCAAAAACATTAAGCCACTTTTTTTTTTGCCCCCACATCATAGCACTTGCTTATTTACCTGGCCTCCCACCCCAGAACTTTGGAAAAACATTTAGGTTCTTCCATGATAAATCCTCACTCCTAGCTCTAAATATCACATATAATTCATTATATCTCTTTGCTTCCAGTTAGTGTGTCTAGGTGGTAAGAATATCATAAAATTAATATATCAATTTTCCCAAAAACTTAAAATTTTGACATAGTATTTTTTTTTTTCTTTGGAGGAACTGGGGATTGAACTCAGATCCTTGAGTTTGCCGGTCAAGCTCTTATCCTACTGAGCCATCTCCCCGGCCCCGACATTGTATTTTATAATGAAAATGAAAGCATAACTCATTTTTTCACTTCTAAAAGAAATATACATTCTCTAGGATCACTTTTAGGTGTACATTTTAAAATCTTTTTTTAATTTTTTAAAGACAATAAAGATTATTTTTAGGAAACATTAGAAATGATACAGAATGTCACTAGACAAAAATGGTAGGAATTCAACAATGGTTGGTATGTTAAAAATTCTTCAATATTCTTCAAATTAGTTGTTCAGGTTACCAAACGTAAACATGAAAAATTGGTCAAACAGTTGGCCAGTTCAAAGGAAGCAATTACTGAGATAAGGAGAAGTACAAGTCAGTCAGTGGGATAGAGAGATATATCTATGTATACAAACAGGATGGTTTGTACAACTGTATCGTGGATTTCTGCTGGTTTATTGGAAAGAGCAGTTAATATTTAATTATTGTTTGTCT